>NW_022900942.1:63868764-63887386 GCF_012274545.1 Fukomys damarensis
CAGCTGATCGAGGCTTTCCAAGAACAAAGGCGATCGGGGTCATGGCTGGTGTTTATGGGATTTCTTCGCTCGCAGCTACTTCTCCCTGGAAAATACAGCTATTCTGAAAATGCAGTATTTCTGAACAATTGGATCAGAGGCCGCAAGTTTTACCTCCTTTTGGCAAAAATAAAGCCTTGTAGGCACTGGCTTGACTCAAAGCCATCTGATGGATTGAATGTGCAAATAGTTCTACAGCTCTGGAACCGCAGTTGGCCGGGAGGAATCTGGACAGCTCGGTGAAACACACACAACGTTCAGCACCTGGCGCGGGTCTGCCTCAGCCGCAGCGAGATGCCAGTGGGCTGGCGGCAGGGCGAAGCACGCAGGCGGGGACGGTGTCCTCTCGCGCTCAAGTTCCCAAAGCCAGACACCAAGGATGCTGTCTTTGCTTATCACATGGACAGTGTGAGCACCATGGAAAACTCCTGGAAGGGTCTCCTTCTTTGAACACATTTAACAGGGCTCTCTTTTGCAACCTCTCTCTCTCTCTCTCTCTCTCTCTCTCTCTCTCTCCCCTTTTGTACTGAGAATCGAACTTGGGCCCTTGTGCTTGCAAGGTAGACAGCAGAACCACTGAGCTAAATCCCCAGACCTGCATGCAACCTTCATTTTTAAATGGGTTTCTTTTCCTACTGCAGAAACGACTACCCACAGGGAAGTTCATGATAAAGTTAATATCGTACAGAAACAGAAGAAGAACTTGGGGGTTAAAAAGACCCAGACGCGGGGGCCACATCTTCACATCTCCCACCTGTGTGGCCTCAGATGAGTAGTTTAACCCGCAACTCTCATCTGCTATATAAAGACTGGGGGGCTGGAATGTAGCTCGGTGGCGCCGCCGCCTGGCTCGCAAGCACAAAGTACTGAGTTCGATCCCCGGTACCAATAAAAAAAAAAAAAGACTGGGATATTTTGAAGGTTTGCTATGAGAATTAGCTTTGATGTGGGTTAGTGAACTGATGGATTAATGAAGGAGCAGCACAAACTCAAACTCATTCCAGGAAGCCTCTGCCACCTGGGAATAGGCGATGCCCTGCGGAAAGGCGGAATACACGTCGTGCTTCAGCCAAGTAAAGTAGCTGCTCAGGATCTCCGTTTATGACCAGCTCCCACGCGGGGGGCGTTGGGCCTGTGCTGGCCCTGGAACAGCGAGGTGACGGGTGTATCCACATCTCAAAAAGAAAGTGCACATACGTTCCCGCCTCGCAGCTTTTCTTGTTAGGTGTTGAACAAAGAAGGAACCTGAGTGGTCCTCACAGGATGCCGAGCGAAGAGTGGCAGGATGGCAGGAGAGGCAGAGCAGGCTTGAAAACGGCCCCAGAGCTCCTCATGTAGTTCACCGATCTGTCGTGACAGCAATGTGATCAGAGAAGCCAGAGGCACAGGTCAAGGACAAAGGCAAAACCCTCAGACCCACCCGCAGCTCTTCTCGGCCCTCATCCTCCACCACCTCACTTGCTCTACCCAGTAGCACTGGCGCCTCGCCGGCAGGCAGCGCACTCCAAGGCCAGTCTCTGCACATCTATGGCTCCTTGTAATATCCGGTGCAACCATCACATAAGTGATAATTTGTGATATGCAAATGTATGGTGACTGACGTGAACTATGCATAGGGTACTCCGTGAGCATATGCAGCACATGGTATACTGAGATGTTATATATCATGTATAGTTAATGCATTAAGTATAATGTGGATATTATGCAAAACATACTATATATCGCATATTATACTGCACATGATATATTATTACATGATATATTTTGTTGCTATTATATAGTGGTATATATAATATTATATATAATAGATATATAATGTATTATGCATAATGCACATATACTATACACAATGCACATGATATATTATTATATATCATATGTAATATGCTTATTGTGTATAATGTAATGTATATCATATAACTATCCCATATACCAATTAAACCATTAAATTATGTTTTCATATTTTGTATTATAAACATATCTATATTTGTGGGATGGCTGCTCAGGAATGAACCCAGGGCCTCACACAATAGGCAAGCATGAGATAGACCCTCAGACCTTGTACACATTTTAGTCTAAGCAATTAATTTTATTCCCAGTAAAACCAAGTCACTTTAATGATATATTTTGCAGCTTACTTTTGTATTTCACCAGTAAAGTTTACATTCAATAATAATGCCTCCAATATTTACTACTACTAAGGTTACTCTGTTAATTTTATTTATATATCCTTATAATACTATTAAACTACAATATCTTTATGTCTGAATAGAAATGGCCAAGCTCATCACAGAATGCCTAATAGGAAAGTGAAGTCCCACTCTATTCTTCCGCGACACGAGCCAGATCTTCGGTGGACTCACCCCACGTGAGTATCGCCTTCTCAGTGCAGTTTCCCTGACTCTGTTTAAGTCCCTCCCCTCCTCTTGGGGCAACTCACTCTACCCACAGAGTCCACTGTGTCTGAGCATAGCCCCACTGAGGCGGAGCCACCACCGCCACCGGCCCGCTCCGCCTCTCAGCCTGGCCTCGCCGCCCACCAGTGGGCTTGGTGCGCAGATGCAAGAGGATTCACGAGCCGGAGAGACACCCACTTTGAGTCTCTGGCGCTGAGCTGCCACTTCGGGGGGGTTCTCTACTCTCCACAGTGCTGAGTAAGAGGGAGACCGAGGCGCTGTCCCCTAACTGAACCGTCTGGAGATCTGGAAGCATTTTCTATACAGAAACGCGTGTGGGGTACCTTATGAGGCAGAATGCAAACCCACGTAACATGTACACTCTGAGTTAGCGAGGCCGAAGAAGCATCCATGGATGACAGAAGCCTTATGCTATAACTTGCCAGCCTCCTGCCTCCTCAGCCCTCACTCTCACGGCCACTTACACGGCTCTGTCTTTACAGCTTTAGCAACCAGAAAACCCTGAAAGCCCATTTCGAAATGTCCCCGCTGCCCGGGTGTTTGCAGGATTCCTTGGCTCCGCGCGCACAGTGATTCTCCCTGCTCCATACTCATTCTGGATACGTTATTTGATCAAGTACGTTTTAAGATGATGTGAGCCTCTGTGGGGCAGTTGAACCAGACTGAAATGGAGCGTTTTTATTCTCAAGAATTACACCGTAGTTCGTGTCGTTGTTGTTTACACCTAGCTCTTTCCAAAATGTCTTGGCTTGCAGGTTTTGCATGATTGCAGAAATAAGATATTGGAAAAGAATTCTTCCTCTTCTAAAAGCTGCTGAAGGACACAGAGGCAAAGGGAGGCAGAACTACGAAAAGGAGCAAGACAGTGTGGTAGAGAGAGGCACAGGCGCAGGAAAACTGCGGGAGGAAGAAGGCACGGCATTAATGCTTGCGCTATGAGATCTGTGGGCCTGCAAAGGGAGTGAGAAAAGAGTATGCACACAAAGAAACGATCTCAGTGAAGAGTAAGGAGAAGACAGGTCAAATAGAGGAAAAGGAGGAATGGCCGAGATGATTGTCCTATCAGAAACAGTGCAGTGGAGGACGCCTTAAAACGTGTGGGCTTGAAGAGTCCAGGGAGATGTGTCTGTAGGCTCGCATTTATGCAGCAGTTCATGGGTCCTGCGGGTTCTTTAAAAGGAAGATGAAAAGCTACGTTTTCTGGAAGAAAAACATTGGCGGAATTTTCTGTCAGAAGAAAAGCTCTTTAGAAAAGCTTAAACTTTATATTGCTTATAGAAAATGAGTACTTTCCTGAAAAAGGTCAGCTTTGTTTGAAGGCCTTTTTTTCCCCCTATCAAAGAGGTAGATGTCCACATTCATGTTTCTGGAAACAGCTTTCTTGGACTGTCAAGTACGACTACTGATTACAGAAGAGGGAAATAGCAGAGGAGAATATTCAAATTAAAACCAACTTGGTTCATTTTTAAGGAGCAACATGAAACATTCCACTCACGCAGTACTCAACTCATCTCCAGAGCTGGGGCGAGACATTTTAATACTTACTCAAAGCATCCCAGGGTGTTGATCTGTTGTTTACAGGTTCCACACTAAGTCAATTTCAGAAGAGAATAATTGGGAAATAATTCAAGGGGGAAAAATGAAAAGAGGAGAGGTAAAAAGAGATGAAAAAAGAATAAGGAAAAGGAAGCCAGAAATAGAGGAAAAAGCACATAAGGAGAGAGACACAAAGATGAAAAAAGGGGAGTACTGAATACTTGGAAAAAATTAAGTACAAAAGGAATAGTCAGGCACAGTGGCACATACCTGTAATCCTTGTTACTTAGGAGGCTGAGGCAGGAAGATCACAAGTTCAAGGCCAGCCTGGGTAATGAGAGTCTGTCTTAAGATTTTTAAAGAGTAGGAGCTGGGGATTTAGCTCGGTAGTGCCGCTGCCCACCTTGCAAGTGCAAGGTCTTGAGTTCGATTCCTGGTACCCAAAAAACAAAACAAAACAAAAACATACAGTTAGTACATGTCATAGCAAATTAGCAAAAATTAAAAGACTGACAAGGCCAGCTACTGAGCAGTAGAGCAACTAGAACTTTCACATATCCTGGGAGAAGGTACAATGTTAGAACCACTCTGGGAATTTCTTGTACCATTAAACATACACTCATCACAAGACACAGAGATTCCAGTCCCAGGCAGTTCCTCGAGAGGAATGAAACTATGCCCACCAAATACCCAGGAACGGCGGCTGTAGCTTCATTCATCAAAGAGTGAAAACAACCCACTGGCCTATCAACTTGTGTATAGCGACGCAGACTGCAGACTGCAGCACAAACTTTGCAAAAGCACACTAGGGAAGAGGAAGACAGAGCACAGAGTACACCATATGACTCAATTTATATGAAATTCTAGAAGAGAACAAACTAACCAGGAATCCACAGAGAGCAGCTCGGCGACTGCCTGAGTTTTGGAGTTTGGAGGAAGTGGATTGGGATCAATTGGAAAGGAGGATGGAGCGAGTGTTCAGAATAAGGAAAGGCTTTCTATCCTAGGTGTGGCGGTGATTACTTGGGTACATACATAAGTCGAAATTCATGGAACTGCACACTTATAAGGACTGCATTTTACTTGCTACAAATTGCACTGCTCCAAAGTTGATTTTAAAATCAGTTGTAAAGTCTAATACTTCCAATAAGTGAAAATAGGAGAGAGAATATCCTAGAATGGAAATTATTGAGAGCTAGAATTAATTATGTGTCTAACTCAATCTTTCCTGATTTTGAAGTTTTCATGTAAAATAATTTTACATTTCCTGCGCAACACTTTTGCATCATTATATCTAGCCCATGTGAATGGTTGAACCCTAAGTAAATGGATAGAATGTTGCCAATTAAGCATAAGTATTACTCTTTTTAGTCATTGATTCAATATCTGCTGGTCTGTGCCAAAAACACCAATGTATTAGACACTGAAGACTCAGAGGCACAGGAAATAGGTGCACCCTTTCCATTTCAGAGCCCAGTGGTGGAAAAGGAGATGATGAGAGGAGGAGCAAGGAGGGAGGAACACAGAGATGCGTCTGCAACCAAGTGTTTATCCAGAAATCGGAGTACTGATCAGAGCACTGACACCAATGGGATCCCAGCAGCGGATAAAGGAAATTAACCAAGAGGAACTCTGTAAAGGACGAAAAAATAAGAGGTCTTCTGGGCTAAAAGTTGTAAGGTCAAAAGTCCAGCTGTGTGAGAGCCAAGAAGTAAGAACGCTGGCAGGACTGGCAGTAGGATTTCTGTGTTAAAGCCTCTGGATGTGCAGACATATTGGATGTGCAGTCTTAAAAAGTGGCCTCGTAAGTGACTGCTGACTGCCAGCGGGTAGGAGGCGAGGCAGGAGCAGGGATGAACTGTGGGCTGTCGAGTGAAATGAGTGGTTTCACCACAGGTAATTCCTCTTCACCCCTACGTCCCAACAGTAGATGTGTAGACATTGTTAATGAATCGTACTGTTTTAGAAAGAGACTACACTCAGTTCAGGTGTAAACTATCAAATTCTTGGCATTTCAGTATCAAAATAAGCACTTGAAGTTTGGAGCAGACACTGAAGTCCTGAAAGCCAAATCTTTTGATAATTACCAGAGCCAGTTGAAAAAAAATGTGTTTGAGTCCTAGCCTCATGGGCTTACAGAATAAAATACATAAGACAATCAGGATTAGGGAGAGAACCCAAAAAAAGAATTCCCCAGTTTTTATACCCTGGAGGAAATTTTTTCCAGTTATTTTATTTTGCTTGAAAACTCATCCTGTGTTTTGGGGCAATACTTTTTGTTTTTTACTGGAATGGATATGAGGGTAATGTGTAGCAGGGTACAGGCCTCCAAAGGAGACTGTCTCACAGCTGCTTTCCTACCAAGGAGCAGGACTCAGATGTGGAAATGACCACAAGCCCAGATAACTTTGGAGAAATCCCAAGACTTCCAGCTGACTTCTAAGGGTATGAATAGCTCAGGAAGACCTGTGTTCCCTGAAAATTTCCTGGCTGATTCCAGGAATCAGGGGATAAATACCAGTATTGGAGTTGTGGTCTGGCACAATTGAGGGCCACCTGAGGGTTCGCCCCAGCCCTAGGGGAGAGCAGAACAGACGCTGGTATACACAGGAGGACTTGGACACACAGCAGGGTGACGAGATGGGAACAGGAAGTACCCGGTGACCAGAGGCCACCGTGTCGTGTGGCCTTCTGAGAGAACTCCCACAAGTAAAGAACAAAGTTCCATCTCAACAGAAGCTCCTCTGACTTCCACCTCAGAGGAGAAGTGAGTGTCTACAAAATAGATGCCCACACCGCGAGATGAGACACAGGCTCTGGAAAAAGGCGCAAGGTGGAAATCCTAAGTTATCCACCTGACGTTCTGAATTTCACTCAGACATTTCAGAGGTCATGAAGGAGTCAACCATTTTGACGAAACGTGCCTAGAAATGTGATCAGAAGTTACTACACCAAGCCTTCTATTGGCAGACATGCCAAAAAGATGAATGGGACAGTAAATAAAGGTTTTCTTTAAGGAGCTGAGTGTGTGGCCATGTACTTCCTCTCACCTCCGTAAGGTCGTTGAGTGCTTGCTTGGCACATCCGCACAGCAGCCAGGTCTGAAATGCTTCTCCCTCCACCGCACACAGCTGCCTCCTTCGTATCAAAGTCCGAGGGTGACTTTAACTCCCCAGGCAGTTTTCTTTTGTACCCCACTTTGGTAGATCCAAAGTGCCCCCAGCCACCATACACATGCATCTCTTCATTCTCTATTTAACGCTTGTTTGATTTCTTATTTAACGGCTGTCGTATAGTGTGACATTGATATAACGATAGGACAGATACCATGCCTGTTTTGTTATCACAATATTCAGCACCTAGCAGTCTTAGTTGTAGCGGTTGATCAGCCAAGACATGTTGCATGACTATGCCAACCTCAGTGCTAGATTTTCTGCTTGAACTCATCTTAATCTCACATTTATATGGGGTAGATGCTATTATTTTTTTTTCTAAAGATAAGGACACTGAGACATAGACGGTGAGTAACTTTGCAAAGGTCTCGTAGCCAGGAAATGATAGAGGCAGCACACACTTCCCTAACACAAGACACCTGACATCTCTATTATGACAGAGTCTTTGAATGTTTCATGCAATGAATGGAGTTTATGCATAAAGCTAAGACACTGCAGGACTCATCAGTAGCCTGATCCCTCACCAAGGACAAGGCTCTTCTAAGGGCTGATCTCTGTCATGCACATGGGACTCAGGAGGATGTGCAGAATGGCTCTTTTACTCAAATTCAAGTTACCTATTGCCAATCACATGGTGTATACCTTGAATGGGGTGAAAGATGTGGCTTCTCCTGCTGTTACCTTGTGCCATTTGCTTCTGAAAGTCTTCATCCTCATTTTCTGGGGTGACCCTTCTCCCAAACATGAGTGTCCTCCTCCCTCAAGCAGAACTCGCTGCTTATCCTCTGGCTCACTGGATAACAGCCAGTTTCATCCACTTCCTAGACGTTGCTCAAACTCCTGGTGTGTGCAGGAGAGGGTGAGGGAAGGTTGCCTCTGGCCCAGCATCTCATTACTGGGCTCTATATACAACCAGGGGTGACTTCTACTTGGTTTAAAGCCTAGGTGCCAAAGGAGAATTGGCCTCTTTTTCTTCTTAATAGGTGGACCACAAAGTCAGTAGTTATTAATAAAATGCACCAATTTGAGACAAAAATAATGGATATCTGTCAAGTACACAGTTCTTTCATTTTCTATTCCACAGAAATCTCTGGTGCTCATTGTGTCCTAAGCACTAATCTAGTATTCATTAGGAAACAGAATAAAACCCTGACACCTGATTGCATCCTAGGCAAAGGGAAATACAACAAGGAGCACAGGCCTGAGGAAATCTCCACTTGGTCTGAAGGCTAAAGGATAAGAAAGAATTCACTACCTAGGATATTTGCCCTCTCGTCTCTGAAACCCTAAAGGATGCACTAAGCTATATAAATACATAGCATATACAATGAATTCCATTAAGGCCCAAATTTTTAGAACACCCCCCCCACCTGTTCTTCAGATCCGCGTGCAGGCATTGCAGACCATACTGCCTCTGTCCCCCAGGAAAGGATGTAACTGCTGGTTGAGTCCCTTAGCAGGTATCCCTGTATGCATCAGGGTTCTCCAGAAAAACAGAACCAATAGCAGAGATTCAGATATAGAGAAAAGTGTTTACTATGGGAATGGGCTTCTGCAAGTTTTACCTGCAAGTTAGAAGTCCATGATGGTATAATTCAGTCCAAGCCATGAAGCTCAAGACAGTTATGTAAGTTTCCATCCCCAAAGGCCTAAGAGCCCTGATGGTGAAAACCTGGTCCAAGTTCAAAGCCCGACAATTGGAGAGCCAATTTCCTAAGGCAGGAAGAGAGAGATGTCCCAGGTCAGAGGGAATCTGCCCAGCCTCTGCCTATGGGCCCCATTCCAGCCTCAGCCAAGGGGGCTATGCCCACTCCTTTGGTAGACTCAGTCTTCTGGACTGTCCACAAGTCAAATGCTAATCTCTTCTGGGGACACCCTACAGCCATGCCTGGAAGTAACGATCTATATGGGCAGCCCAGAGCTCACTCTTTGTGCCAGAAAACTAAACATCACACCCCTGTTCTTTACCTCACACCACACAGTTAGTATGCTGCCTTCCAGGGTGAGATGGTAAGTTCCCAGCAAGTGTGGGGAACTTCCTCAGACCCCTCAGAAGCCATGGTTCCCAGGCCACTCTGGGCATCTGGACATGTGTTTGATCCTAAAAAAATGTAACTTATCCTGAGCACTTAAATGACAAACCAAAGAATACATTCATATCATCTTACTGAAATATTTTTCTAAATAAAATTTTTATTTTATCCACTTTCCTCATGAGTTTTGGTACTTGAGAAAAAAAATACCTAACTAACATTATGGTGCATGCCTGTGATCCCAGCAACTAGGGAAACTGAGGCAGGGAGATCCCAAGTCCAAGGCCAGCCTGAGCAACTTAGTGAAACCCTGTCTCAAATTTTAAAATAAAAATGAAAATAGAAAATGACTGGGGATACAGCTCAGCGGTAGAGTATCCCTAGTTTTAATCCCCAGAACCACACAAAGAAGCATGATAAGGATGTCCAGAAGGAGGAAAACAAGGAGGAAGAAGGAGGGAAGAAAAGGAAAAATCAAAATTAATATTCGTGGCCTGAAATTTTATTCTGTTTTGGGGAATAATGTCCTCATGTCCATTTTGAGCGATCATTTTATCACGTTAAAAGTGACATATGTTTTCTTAATTTGTTTTTTGTTTTGTTTTTGGTACTGGGGATCGAACTCGGGTCCTTGCACCTGCAAGGCAGGCAGCAGAACCACTGAGCTAAATCCCTGTCCCCAAGTGACATGTTTTAGAATCATGGGCCAGGGATTTAGCTTAGTGACAGTGTGCCTGCCTTGCAAGCACAAGGTACTGAATTCAATCCCCAGTACCACACACACACAAAAAAATTGGATTCATATTACAAACTAGAAAACAATCACGCAGAAGATGGAAAGACCGAAGTAACGTACATCTGAATTTGAATATCCTGCTATGAGAATGTAGGCATATTCCTGAAAAGCTAAAATAGAGAAATTAATACCAGCACACAGATTTGGAGAGAAAATTAAGTGCTATAACAAATAACAAAATGTAGTGTTTGTTAAATATACAACTTGTTTTTGCTGTTACATATGAAGTTTTATGACTAGGCTTAAATCATAAGTCTAAGTAATGTCTTCCTCATTTCTTACAGAAATGGATTGAAAATAAATGAATGTGAAATCACGTTTACATGGTATGGATAAATAATAGTTAAGATTATTCATTAAATAAATATTCACTTAACAAACCTTTGGTGAATATATTTAATGTGCCGGGCAGAGGTTTAATTGCCAGGTGAAATGTAAAATAGGCCCAGGTCTCTCATCTTATAAAGGATACATTTTAATAAAGGAGAGAGACATACATATAAGTCATTATAGTAAAAGGCAGAATAAAATTAGATGCCATATGACAGTGTAAAGAAAGCCCACAAAATTCAAACAATGCATACATTAGTTTCCACTTTGTAAGAATGAGTTTTATACTCATTAAAATAAAAAAAAAAATGAAGGCCAAAATAAGGTGTAGAAGTTAACTTTAATGGACAAATATCTACAGGTACATGTGGCTCCCTCCACGAAAAAGCACACAGTAGGCACTGGTTCTAAGTGTTGAGCATTTGAATGAACAGCAGCCCCACACAAAGAAAAGTATAAACGCCACCAACACTGTCATGCTTTTTTTTTTTGGCACCGGAGATCGAACTCGGGTCCTTGCGCTTGCAAGGCAGGCCACTGAACCGCTGAGCTAAATCCCCGGCCCGACATGCATTTATTTTTGAACACAATAATTTCTTTGCCTACTGATTGTGTTCACGTAACCCATTGTGCACATCCACTTCCATGAGGTGTGTGTGACGTTGTCAAGTCAGCCTTGCAAAGCTAAGGAAGCACGGTGATCACCACTGCAAACTTGGGAAGGAGAATGTGTGCTGCAATAGATTACACTCCCAAAAAGGAGCAACGTATATGGTCGGTCGGGAAGAGAACCTGATAATGGCGGCTCCATCCCATCTTCTCTCCTTGCTTTATGTGGCTGGCTGCCAGCAGGAAGCCTGAATTCCGTTCTACTTTCCTATTTGAAATCGTCCTGGGGAGAGCAAGACAAGGACTGCGACTTACTGTGCCGCGGGGACTGGTAAGCCAGCCGGCGTCTCTGCAGGGGACAATCACAAAGCCCTTTGGTTTGCAGCTCTAAGCCACATTCTAAAACAATATCAGATACACGAGTAAGAAAGACATTGTTTTAATCTGTCTGCCTAGCTTCTTCATCTCCCAATTGGTTCAAAACCCCTAAAATCTGAGCATGAGCTTAGACACAGACGACCTGCAAGAACTTCTGGCTCCAAGAGAAGTCTGTGATCCACGCCCTGCTTGTAATTTGGAAGCCAGGATGGTGACAGAATGTGGTATCCTCAGAGATTTTAGAGTGGAAGGAAAATAAGAACAGCTTTTCATGGCATTTTGATAAAACCCAGAGGACAGGTCCGAATGGTAACACAACCAGAACTATGACCGAGGTACCCTGATTCCCACTCAGGCCAGAGGGAACCCCATCTCTCAGGAAGACCTGAGTCTTATTCCATTGTATTCATTCCTGAAGGAGAAGCAAAAGAAAATTCAACTCTCTCATAGAGTGCTGTTCTCCAAACTATCCCAGTCATTTCTTTACATGTATACACTGACTCAGGATGCAGCAGAAAAGAGAAGTGGTGATTTGTCCGCTTAAGAGTAATAATGCCACTCTTAAATACTTTTCTCTAAGGTTTTTGTTTTTTGTTTTTTAAACTGGATCAGCAAAAGAGCCTTTCATTTCCTATTTCCTAGGAAGAAATACCTGAAGAAATATCTGAAGTTTCACAGGAGCCTTTAACAGTGTTTAGTCAGTGACTTTCTTATTCTTCGAACTGCTTTAAGCCCCAGACACCTCCTTAGTGAAGGATGGCCCTGCCTCTTTCTCGGAGCATCTGCTGGTGGTGGTGTCCCTAATCCCACAGCCAATACTCCAAATTCAACAGCTGCCTCAGCCACTCCTTCACTCTTCTGGGTGCAGGGGAAGAGGTATCCCTCTACTTTCCCAAGGCCAAACCTTTGACCTGTCCTTAAATCAATGCCCCCATCTTCTCAGATAAAACGCCACCTCCAATTATCTCTGTTCTCACCACAGTCTCCTCATCTGGATCTTTTCCATCAACACTGTAAATTTAATCTCTTCCAGACAAAAAAAAAAATCCAAAACATCCCTCAATATCAGACTCACTTCTACCTACAAGCATATTTAGGACCAGACCTGATCCTTCAGGGAACCTAAGTATTCAATTGTTCTTTCCTGCATATAATTCCAATGTTAAAATAAATATCCAAAGGCCCAGTAAAAGGATAAGATATTTATTGATGATTCGGTAGCTTTTGCTTTTGGATTGCCAAATTCTAAACTCTTCCCAATTGTTTTTAGTTTTGGAGCTCCTGCTCTGTAAGACCCCTCAGCACACACTCATCTATTTGGTGATTCAGAATTTGATCTTTCTCTCTATATTCACAAATGAAATACTTGAATTTTCTGTAACTTTTTGTCTCTACTTCCTCATTTCTCATCAGATTACATCCCCAGTCTGATTTTGCCTAAATCATTCCACTGAAAATGTCAGTACTGAAGTTGTTACTGACCAACTAGCAGATAAGTGGCGTGAGATTTTTGGAGTTCTTTTCTCATTATTTGTTTCTTAGTGCATGAAAGTTGAGGAGGAAAGTTTAAGGTGTGTTCACTATGTAATGATCATCTATGAGAGTTGGAGGGGTGAATGCAAAAGAAAGCTAGTGTGATATCCAGGAAACATCACGTGCACACTTGAGATAAGTAATCATATAAATTGAGTTCATTTAGTATGGTTTTATGCTTTCCTCCAGCAAGACGTTATGCAAGGAACAAGGAGAGATTTGAATTTAAGAAGGATTCAAGTTTTTGTAGAAAGAGAGAAGCAAGAGGTCAAAGAAGTCAATTGTGAATGCAAGGGAGTGGCTGGAAAAATGTATGGAAAGAGCCAGATTTAGCTCAGCAGTTCGGTGGCCTGCCTCGCGAGCGCAAGGACCCAAGGTCAATCCCCTGTACCAAAAAAAAAAAAAAAAAAGAAAATGTATGGAAAGACTATAAATGTAAGGAAGGTGGCCAAGAGATCACAAGAGGAGTTAAAAGCAGTGAAATGACAAAAGGCCAACAGATTATTGATTCTGATGGTAAAACACTAGAGCAGCATTCTTAGAGGGATTGGACTGGAAACATAAGAACCGGTAGTGAGAGGGTAGTTGAGGTTGACATTAAGGAGGGTTATTGGTTATGACAAATTCAACATTTCCAAGATAAAGCAGGTCAGTAAACCAAACCATCCAGCTTTCCCCTCACTGCATGCAGTACATCACTGCTTCTTGTCCATTGGATCCTTATAAACTCCCAAAGCCATCTGCTCCTCTCACCTGTTACTCTTCTAATCCAGCTACCAGCATCCTTTGCTTGGAAAATTGCAGCCGCTTTTTAACTAGTCTCTCCACATCTAGTCTGACCCCAACCAGTTCTCACTGCAGCCAAAGTGATCTTTGGAAAACAAATAATCATGTCACCATTAATTAAAATGTCAATGGCTTGAAATCCCTCCTTGGATAAAAACCAAAATTCATGGCGTGGCTTACAGGGCACCTACACTGCCTATCTTTGCTGTTTCCCCAGCCTTGTCTTTTTTTTTTTTTTAAAGATTGCAAAGATACATGATAACAAGAAATGAAGATCTAAATAAAAATTTCATATATACATATATATGACAGCAAAAAAGGATATGAAATAAACAAGAATTTATGTGACACAGACTAATCAAAATACATTAGTTTCATATGATCTTCAAACATTATGTTCTTTCTCATTTTCTTATATTTTTGAAATAATGTAATTATAAATAAAACAAAGTTACATATTATAGTTGAGAAACTGTCCTCAAAATTTTATGATTTATAAACTCTTTGGTTTAATTAATTGATAAATATCATATACTTGTTGATTGCACCACTTACATTTTCTAACAAAACTTTCCACAGAAAAAAATATATTTATATTTGAAATCCAAAAGCAACTAAAAAAATTCACATTTTAAGATCAGATTTTTCTGTTTCTATTTTATTATATCCCATACTTATTTTTATTATATTTTATAAGCATAACGATAGAATTTAACACCAATAGATATGTAATATTCTCCCCAAACAAATGACTGTGTCTTGCACAACTCCTCCCTCACCCTCTGTTGCCTAAGACATCTTGTCTACTTTGCATCTTGAAACATGCTTCCTCTGACAGCATGGGCCCATTATCGTTCTGGAAATCAACCATCTCCTCCTTCCCTTCCACCTGGTTAACACCTTTACGTTCTTCACATCTCGACCTAAATGTTCTTTCCTCAAGAAACATTTCTCTCTAATTCCATGGCATAGGTTAGAATCCCATGTCATATTCTTTCTCAATTTTAATCATCTTTAATTTCCCCAGAATAGTACTGGTATATTTATTTTTATTTATTGTATCCCTAGTTTCTAGAACTACCCGGACATACAATTAAGTCATACATATTTTCTCATAAATGATGGTGCCATTTGCCCATGCATGTCTAATGCTTCCTTTCCTCAGAAGCATCTTGCTATTTCTTAAGCTAACCCTCCTCATTAATTTTCTAATAATGTTCTAATAATGCTTTTCACTCAATTCACAAGCAAGTACGTGTCATGTACCACAAAGAGGAGATGCAGAAATCACTAGGTCGAGTCTTCATCCTCAATTTGTATATAATCCAATATAGCAAATAGCTATGGACACATTAAAAAATTTGATCAGTTCATCCAAAGCTTACTGAGCGTTTATTAAAAGCCAAAATTTCAAGGCCCTAGAAGTGTAGTGGTAAATAGTCCTTTGAGGAATTTATAGCTAGTGACCAAACATCTGCTCACTAGGTAGAACTCTGGACCTAGAGTCTAAAAGCCTTTGATACCTTAGCACAGAATTGTGATTTTATCTTGAAATTTAATCATTATAGTGACCTCCTGAGTTACATATTATAGAAAGATGATAATGGCAATAAGAAAGAAGGATTCTAACCATTACAAACAAATGTCACTGGAAAAGGATCTCAAAATCTGAAGCCAGGGGTTTGGCTCAGTGGTTCTGCCACCTGCCTCCTAAGCGCAAGGGCCTGAGTTCGATCCCCCATACCAAAAAATAAATAAATAAACAAACAAACAGAATAATAAAATCTGAGACCAGGATGCTCCAGGCCTACAATAGGATAGGGGTGGCAAAGATAAAAAGTAAAGCATAAATTTGAGGGGAAGAATTAACTTCCTAAATCTGATCACTACAAGAGAGGAAAAACTCAAAAACAAGGCTTTCAAATATCCCATGGAAAGCACCCCATTGCACTCCTGAGCACACAGCCAGATTACACATGCCAACCTCCTTGTGGTCAGGTGTGGCAATACAGCTAGGAGATGATAAAGGAACACAAGTAGAAGCCATATAAGCCCCACTCCAGCCTTGACCCCCCAAAACCTCCACCAGTCTACCTTCCATTCTCTCCCCTATCAGCCAGATGTCAGGGCACAGAGCAAGGGAGAGGAGAACTTCATCAGCTTTTGGTTCCTTGTCTCACTGATGGTGTCACATTAGTAATACCAATAAAAC
The DNA here is from genome assembly GCF_012274545.1 of Fukomys damarensis. Classification (NCBI taxonomy): domain Eukaryota; kingdom Metazoa; phylum Chordata; class Mammalia; order Rodentia; family Bathyergidae; genus Fukomys; species Fukomys damarensis. The sequence goes on from NW_022900942.1 coordinate 63,884,607, forward strand.
AGCATCTATTGTGTTAAGCCACCAGGCTTGGGGATTTACTGAACAGTTAGGTTTAATTTAACTAGGTGATGCTCACTGCCAAAGATAGAGATTCGCAGCTGACACAGAGGTAAAGATAAAAACCTTGGTGTTGGATAATTTTAGTTTGAGATTCTTCTGACGTATCTAAGCAACGGAAGATAGTGGTACAAAAATCAGTAGAGACCTAGAGGTAAACACCTGCAGTCTGTGGAGTATGAACTACTGGTCTGTAGCTTATATTCCACTAACTTGCAAAGTCCCGGTCAGTCACTGCTTGATACAACAAAGAGAGAGGGAAGAGAGGAAGAACAGATGAAGCACTGAGATGGGGAACAGCCACATTTAACAGAAGGCAGAAAAAAAGAGGGTTCAGAAGGTAAAAGAACAAGTTCTCAAATTTCTCCATGAATAGTACTGTATAAAATAGGACATAATGGTTGGTCTTAGAATTCTAAGGACACCTTATCCTTGCTGAACTGGTCATTCAGTAAACTGTTACTACCTCCCTCTACTATTAAAATTTTGAGTTCAGGCTGCTCACTGAAGCTTTGCTTCCCAAACTGAGAGCTCTAAAATTCAATAAAACCATCTTCTCTACCAAAAAGGCCAAAATTAATCTAAATTTTGGACAACATTTTCAAAGCTATGAGTGATTCCTGATGTGTTCTCTGCTAACATTTTATGGTCTCTTTGGCAAAGACATTGCCTTGCCTGTACTATGAACCTTCTACTTTTTGATTCCCTCTGAAATGATTCTTATATGCATCATTCATCTCACGCCCCAATTAAACCCCTATGATTGGTTAATACAGGTGGGGGTCCAGACATGCTGATAGATTATCAAAAAGGGCATTGGCCTGAGTATGGGGCTCACAGCAACGCAAAGCACATCCTGTGAGGGAGCAGAAATGTCTCCACAGGACAACCACAATACAAACACACTCCTTTCAAAGTGTTGCTTCAGTCCCAGAGGTTATGCATCCAGCAGGAGCCTGTAGTCTATCTTGCGAGTCTTTCTAATGTGACATTGAGGGACATATTGCTTCCTGACTCAGAAGCTGAGTTACTGGAAATGATCCCTGGAACAGAGAGGGCACTCTGATAACAAGTACAACATTTACGCGATAACTGCACCATTCTTTGTCAGAATGGCTCCATAGGGCTCCAATGGCGTCTGAATAACTAACTCCTTACAAAAAGGATTATGGTAATGCATTCAAATGCCTAAAGAAAGTGGCTGTTTTGAAATCTTCCTGATTTAAATTGGTTTCTACGTGAATTAGGAAAAACCTGGAAATACAGATGAGTTTCCCTAAATTCCCATTTTGTTTAGGTCATCTCCTTCTCTAGTATCCCCAGTTATTCTAAAATGATCAAATTTCCATACAGGTAAGATTATGAGTCAGCTTGGCAAGACTACGGTGACCAGTTGTGCAACTCTATTCTGTGTATTGCTGTAAAAGTATGTTGAAATGTAATGACTTCAAGTAAAGAAGATCATCCTCCCTAATGTGTGCAGGCCTCATCCAATCACATGAATCCTTCAAGAGCAGAAATTAGGTTTCCTAATGAAAGAGCTCTGCTTTCAGATTGCAACACGTAAGTTTTGTCTCAGTTTCAGCCTTTGGATGCAGGTCTGCAACACTAACTCTCATCCGAGTCTGCAGTCTGGGAACTTGCCCGATACATTTTAATCCCGCAAGTCCTCACAGCTGAAAAACTATCCTTCCTCTCCTTGCCCTCCCTCATGTATGTATTACATATATATATACACACACACATATTTCTAGATGGAGAAATTCTGCAAGGAAAATAAAAGGCTAAAGGAATATGAACTGAAAAAAGGCAAAAGCATATCTTTATTTTTGTAGGTAGCATATTAAAAATTCCAAAGAACACACACTACACACACACACACACATGAACATTCATGCACACAGACACACTTACCTACTATACTTAATCAGCAAAGTTGCAGGTTATAAAGTCAACATGCAAAAATCAGTTGTATTTCTAAACACCAGAAATCAAAGAGAAAATGAAATTAAGGGGAAAAGTTAATTTACAATAGCATTCAAAACATAACATACATAGAAATAAGTTTAACCACTAAAGAGACAATATAAACTATAAGATAATACTGAAAGAAACTAAGTAAGCTCTTAAAAATGGAAAGCCATTCTGTTCTGGATTGGATTAATATTGCTAACATGGTCATTCAAAGCAATCAACATATCCAATTTCATTTCTGTCAAAATCCCAATGTCCTTTTATATGGAATTGCAAAAACTTATCCTCAAGTTCACAAGTAACTAACTATAAGAGGCTCCAAACAACCAAAGGAAGAATTTAAAAAGAATAAATCCCCAGGAAAAAAAAAGGACAAAGCACACTTCCTGATTTTAAAAATTACATACAGTACTTTAAACACTGTGCTCCTGGCATACATACAAATATGTAGGTCAGTAGGAAGGGATTAAGAGCCCAGAAATTAACCCACATATCTACGGACAGTTCCTTTTAACAAGTGTTCCAAGATTGTTTGATGGAGAGAGGACACTCTCTTCAACAAATGAGGAGGAGGCAACTGGGTATCCACAATATAAAAATGAAATTCAATGCTTTCTTTGTACCATATACGAAACTTAACTCACAATGGATCTAAGTAAAAGAACCTAAACAAGAGGCTAGGAATGTGGCTCAATGTTTGTTGCTGTGCCCGCCTGGGAAGCACAAGGTTCTGAGTTCAATCCCCAGTA
>NW_022900942.1:63887533-63922395 GCF_012274545.1 Fukomys damarensis
GAAAAAAAAAAAAAAAAAAAAAGAACTAAAACAATACAACTCTTAGAAGACAGCATAGGAGTAAATGTTATGATGCTGGATTTGGCAATGAATAACTTCATCTTCATCAAAATTTAAACTTTTGTGCAAAGAGTATTATCAAGAAAGGACAACCTATAGAATAGAAGAAAATATTTTCTAATCATAGATCCAACAAGGGTCTAGAATTCTGATAACATAAATAACTATTATAATTCAAGAAAACAAACACAATCCAATTTAAACACTTGTCCAAGTATCTAAATAGACATTTTTCAGAAAATACAAAAATTACCAGCAAGCACATACATGAAAACATACTCAACATCAGTAGTAATTAAGGAAATGCAAATAAAAATCACAATAAAGTACTACTTGATACCCACTAGGATGGGTAGGGGTATTTTTCTTAATGGAAAATAGAAGTATAGCGGATGATATGGAGAAATCAGAAAATTTTACATTGTTGGGAGGAATTAAGATGGTTCAGCCATTGTGGAAACTAGTTTGGTAGTTTGGTTTCAGTCTTAGTCCCACTCCTTGCTATCCCATTTTTTCCTTTTGGAGTGGTAATGTTTACCCTGTACCATTGCATGTCCAAAATGTTTAACTTTTTCAGTTCTATAGGGGTTCATGCTAAGAGTATGCCTTAAGTCTCAGGGGAGATGTTGGACTTGGACTTTTCAGCAATGCTCTCACTACTAAGACTTTGGTGACTCTTAGAGACAAACTAAATGCAATGTACATAAAGAGATGTAGAGGAGCCTGTTGGGGACTAAGGGCAGTATGGTATGGTTTATCTCTAGATGACCCCCAAAGCCACATGAGCTTAAAGAAATTTGGAAGACAATTGTATTATAGTGACATTAAAGCTGACTTGCTGGGCTGGGAATTTAGCTCAGTGGTTCCACCACCTGCCTTGCAAGTGCAAGGACCCAAGTTCAATCCCTGGTACCGCTCCCCCCCAATTGACTTGATGCTAAAAAGTGGGACCAAGTTGGAAAAGGCAGGTTACTGTTGGCCTGACCTAGAAAGGTTAAAATTCCCTTCTTGGCTCCACCCCCACACTCACTCTCCCCCCACCGCCAGCTTCCTGGGAGCCATTAGGTGACCAGCTTTTCTCTGCCCAGGCCCTTCCACCAGTATGCCTCGGGGCCAGCTATGGACTGAAAGCTCCACAAACTGAGCCAAAATAAACCTTTCCTCCCTTAAATTGTGGGTGCTGGGTATTGTATTCCAGGGATGAGGAAAGTCATTAAGACACCAACTTTGCTGTTGTGCTAATGCAGAGTATTTGGCTTCTTATTAATGCTAATCTTTCCAGCAACTCCAACTTTTTAGGTGCTTTCTGGAAAAACTGCAAATTTTTCAGATTTTGGTTGTTTTTGATCCTGATTCTCACTATAAATCTGGCTAAAAGCAGCCACAAGTACCCATATTACAGCCTGAATCATGGGCTGCTTTGAGATTTCTTCCACCAGATCAATTAGACCACTTTTAAATTAAGTCTCACATAAAGTATTAATACATGTGCAAAATATAGATAAATTCTTTGCCAAAATAAAACATACGTGACATTTAGTCCAGTTTCCAACAAAACTGGCCTTTATTATCCACATTCTAGTCACATACTATCCACGTTCCTACCAATGTTCTGGTCCTCTTAGCTCTGAGCAGAACCATCCATTATGCTCTGCTTAAAGTAATCAAGGGCTTCTCTAGCCCATGTCTCCAACCCTTTCCAAATGCCTCATGCAAACTAATTGTAAACCACATGGTCAGGTACAGTCACAAAATCATCCCACTCCTGGCACTAATTTTATTAGTCAGCTTTCCTTTAAGGTGGGACAAAATACCCATACCTGCAACTTAAAGGAGAAGCACTGTGGGTAATGCTTTTAGTATTGTTCATGCATGGTCAACCATCTCCAAGACAGCATGGTGGCAGGGTACAGTGGAGGAAAGTGGTTCATCTCATTTCAGCCAGGTAGGGGAACAGCAGGAGGAAGAGAGTGGGGAGGAGAGGAAGGAGGAGGGGAAGAAGAGGAAAGAGAAGAAAGAGGAGAGAAGAGGAACCAAGGAGAGAAATATCTACCCTCCAGAGAAATGCCCTCTGTAATCTGCCCCTTCTGACCAGACACCAATTCTAAACATGAGGCTTTTTGGAACATTTTAGATGCAAACCATAATACATATTATTCTACTAACAGGGAAAACACAGAAAAAAGAAAATCCAGATATACAGAACACAGACCAGTGGATACTGAGTGATCGAAGAATGGAGTGCAGCAACTGCTTGATAAATGTTTTCCAAATTGTTTATGCTGAAATACTTAATTATGTGAAATTAACCTCGTTTTGAAATTATGCACTGAGAAAGTGATCTTTACAATAATACATGTGTAGATTATCAGCTTCCATTTCAAATGGTAAATACTGGAGGTTTTTTGCTTTTAGACTGAAATAAGATAATATCACTTAACATTTTTTTAGCCCTTCCTGTGTACCAGGAATTTTGTTAGAAGTTTTATATACTTTATCTTCTTCAAACTCAACATACTTATGTGCTTCATGCTTTGGCCATGACAGACTTCACATGATGGTATACAGTGTAGCCTAGGGCTGCAGTAGGCTATGTTATCTAGGTTTATGCAAGTATCCATGTTGTTTGCACAATGAAATTGTCTAACAATATATTTCTCAGAATGGATCTCCATTGCTAAGAACATAATGATTATAATAGCCATCACGGCCTTCAACTTAAGGGAGAGAAGTTAGGTATGGACAAATTAAATTGCTGTCATATAGACGAGAGGTAACAGAATTTAGTTGATCATTTAGCTATTGACTATACTTTAGAGTTTATTGAGTGCCTGTTACATGTTATATTTTATCAATGTAGTAATATTGATAGTTTAAAACATTTAAAGATTTTTAAACATTTTAATAAGTGGGTACTCTCATTGGTATTGAAATAAATGTTACACATCATAGATAGTATTACTTCAGACGACTAAAGTAAAATTGACTTAAAGGAAAAAAAATTTAAGTAATAGCTGACATTTATTGAACATTTACTATTTGCTAGGCACTGAGCTAAGGGCTTTAAAAATATTAATGCATTGTTGGTTATTTTTCTCTTGTTGCTGAGACAAAATACCCAACATCCAAAGTTAGAGAAGGGGTTTAATTGGCTTACAGTTCAGAGGTTTCAGTCCATAATCAGCAGGCTCCAAGGTGGGGATGGCAAATGGGCATCACAGAGAAACAGCACAAGGCAGCAAAGGCAAGAGAGGAGTTTAATAGAATCTTTCTGCCCCTTTTATCTTATTCAGACTACCAGGACTTGGGCAGCGCCAAACTAATCACTCAAATGTAGTGGTTTAGTAATCACAGGTCCTTAACCCCAGCATCACACATTCCAGATTCAACTACCTCTGAAAAAGCAAGTCCTGCTCATCTGCATGAGGCTTTGGGGAGACATCTGAACACAAACTATAATATGCATACACTCATTTATTAACTTTAATCCAACACTTGCAGGTCAAAATTAGAAGATGCTATTTATATGGACTGAAGTGTGGAAAACAGTTGTAAAATTTAAAGAAATACCTTTTAAAGTCAAATTCAAATTAAATTTTAGGTTCTACCACTTAATAATAGTGACTTGGTCAGGAAACTAAAGATGGTTGACTGTTATGACTTGTGTGGCCATTGCTGATAGTAACCACACCCTAAGTGTTACAAGTATGTTTGTTCCGACTTGTATGTGGGTTCCTAATTTTATATTCTATACTGAGGACAAAGCAAAAGTTCATCCTGGCTTTTAAACTTCAAATATTTTCATACCCACAGTTCCAAATATACCCCATAAATTATACTAATTTAATGAACGGTTTTTTTAAAAAAAAAAAGAATGAAATACATGATGTCATCCTTTATCTCAGCAAAGACAATAACTGCCAGCTACCAAAGAATATGGAAGAGCTACATGTATTTCAGATTAAGTGTAGGATCTGAAATGCAGTTGGGTTCTGCATGCATCCTCTTTTTGAAGTATGGCTTCCCTAGAGGTACACGTAATTTAGTTGATATCAAAATACACCTAGGTTAGCATTATACTTTGGGGACTGTTTTAACCCAACTGATGACTCTGCTCCATCCCATGCCCCCTGCCATCCTCTTCTCCCTCACCACCAGCCAAGAAGAAAAGCAGCCAGGTGATCATGGACTGAAACTTCTGAAACCATGGACCAAAATGAACCTCCCCTTAGCACATGTCAGGCATTTGGTCACAGCAGAGATGCTAACACACACATGTTCCTTCCCTTCAGTTAAACCTGGGAGGTATTCACCTGGCGGGCCTTCTTTATCTACCCACTCTACCCGCCAGCAGGTGCAAGTTGATCTTCAAAGACCTGGCCCTCAGAAGCGCTCTCCCCTATGCTTCACCGGCTCTGCAGAGAAGTGTCTACCCTCTGAGCTGCCGTTTTGTCTCAGAAGAACAGCACTGGCTCCACGGGAGGGAAGACTCCATGAGGCGGCCTCAGGCGCCATAGTTTCTTAGAGTAGTGTCCTGTGACAGTGGGACAGTCTGTTCCAGAGGCATGGAGGGCTTCGCTGGAACTGCCTGAGTAGCTGTAAGAGAGAGTCATCCATCCCAAGGCGCCCCAGGGCGCAGGGGGTCGCCCAGAAGTGACATCATGCGGCCACAAAGTCGGCGTCCTCCACCAAGCGTAACCCACGCTCCAAAGGATTCGCCCCTCTGGCCGCCAAATCTCTCGCCCCTGTTCACCGCCTTCATCCCTCTCAACGCCTAGCCACTGCTCCCTCACCTCAGTGCCCCAGCTCCGCGCGCTGGAGCCCAGCCCCGGCCCGGGATCGCGCAGTGCGCCTGCGCGTTTCCAGGACTCAGTCGCGTGACGCACTTCCGGCGCGACGGGGTTGAAAACCCGTGGGGCTCGCGCTGGCGGCAGGAAGCGGTGTCGAGCGCGGCGAGGCCTGCGGCAGCGGAGTGGGAGAAAGCCTAGCTGCTGGCGTCTCGGCCTTTTGAACTAAGAGGCCGCTTCCACAAGTTTCCTCAGGGCCAGCTTCTCGAGCGACGCTCTGCAGGTGGCGTTCTTAATCAGCGGGCGTGCACCTAGGAAGCGGGCCTGTGGCGGCCAAGGGTAGGAGACCTCCGGCCGCGCCCCTCGAGCCCGGCCTGCCTGGCCTCGTTTCTCAACAGCCCTCCAGCCCCACGCTGCGGTCCCCGAGCCTTGCTGGGACGCTTGACCGTCTGTTCTCGCCTGTGCCGGAGCAGTGCCGAGCCACCCAGCTACAGCCTGGGGGCCTGGACCGAGGCGAATAGGTTTCCCAGAGTCACTCCCTTGCCACAGCCCTCTCCGATACCGCTTCCGTCAACTTTGAAAATCAGACCCAACCTAAGAATGTTCTGACAGTGTCACACAAGTCTGGGACGTTGATTTGAGTAACTCAGGCCCGGAGGCAGCTTCTGGGGTTAGTGTGCCTAGCAGCCAAGTGTTAACATTTTTTGTTCCTGGAAATATTTAGTTTTTCGCGTGTTCCTACATAACTGTTACACAGATGGTACAGGCACTGCTTGTTGCCTGAAGAAAGTTTTAACTTTTTTCTCTATGCTACTGTAGCATAGGCCTAGTACCATAGGAAGTGTTGCAGGAGAAACAAAGATGATTAAGACAGAATAGATGTCTGCAAAAACACTGTTACGTTCTAGAGGGGGGAAAAGCTCAACTGCGTATTATGACGTCTAGTTAAATAATGCTTTTGTGTGTAAAGAAAGCACATTTGGGCTGGGGATTTAGCTCAGTGGCACCGCGCCTGCCTTACATGTGAAAGGTCCAGAGTTCTATCCTGGTACCAAAAAAAAAAAAAAAATTGCACATTTGATTCTTATTGTGGGGCTGTTTTTACTTTTAATTCCACACTTTAAAAACACTAATTTGCAGCTTAGAAAGCTATGCAGAAAACCCAGCTTGAGCACTCATGGTATTTGCTTTTGAAGATGGTGTATTTAAAATTAAGTGTATGGGCCAGAGACTTAGCTCAGTGGTTCTGCCGCCTGCCTTGCAAGCGCAAAGACCCGAGTTCGATCCCTGGTACAAAAATAAATAAATAAATAAAATTAAGTGTAGGGCCGGGAATTTAGCTCAGTGGTTCCCCTGCCTTTCTCACAAGTAAGCGCAAGGTTCCAAGTTCAATCCCCGGTACCCAAAAAAAGTGTAACTCTTGGCAAAAAATAATACTACTCATGAAGATGATATAGTCTGAACAGTGCCCTAGGCTTTATTCCCTTATACTAGATAGAAGATGAGGTTCCTCTCTAGGTAAATCACTACATTTTAGAACTGCAGTTTCCTCTTCACTAGAGATATTACTTGATCATTAAAGTTTGGTTCAGAATTTTGTGCATCTCTTTTATGGGGACAAAGAAGATGAGAAAAGATTTATGCCCTCTTCTTAAGCACAGGCTTGGTGAACAACTCTGGGGAGAAAGATCTATGTAACTGCTTTTCCTAAAATAGTTCGTAGGTTTGTCACTTAATGTCAGTACAGGCTCACTGAAATGAGAAATGAAATGCCTTCTTAAATTCCTAGTTAGGAATCTTCGTGTTCGCGTTAAGTTAAACTACTCACTACCTCCTTTATGAACAGTGTATATAACAGAATTACAGAGGGATGGATGTATTCTTCCAAGATCTGATTAAAGGTATTATAGTAGTTATTTTATAGCCAGTTAGCATTACAAAATTCCTGAGAGGTCTAGAGCTTTCAACATGACCTTGCATGTACCACATCTTTGCAGCCTCTGTTGTAACTAAATCTACTGAATCTTGGTTCTATTCACGGATTATTTCAGAGCATTATGTGTTTCCCCACATAACAACAACAAAAAAAACAACAACCTATAGGAAACCAACACACACATGCCCCGGATGAAACATAGCTTGTAAGCTTCACAAGAGCACATATTTAATAGAATGTAAAGACTTTCTATTGAAAGATCAGCATCAACAGTTAATCAAGTACAGCTTGGAAAAAACACTCGATTCTCTTTTTTTTTTTTTTTTTTTTTTTTTTTTTTCCCTTTGCTTTTTAAAGGATCCCTTGGATTGCTACTAAAGAGAAAAAGTACACAAGGCTTGCTTGTAGACAGAGAATTACTAGAAGATCACTAGTCAGTGATGTCTACATCAGATTATTATACCTGAAAATAGGTCATCACAGATTCTAAGCAGTTGCTCATTTTTTTGAGTCCTCTGTGGAACCATCTCCAGGTCTGTACCTTTAAGGCCAAGGTGTCTGCTAGAACCTTGCCTCATTTATTAGTTTCTCTTTTGTTCAGCCTGAAGCTCTTGGTGTCTGATCTTTTCAATTCTTAGTATGTAATCCTTAATATATTTCTTTAGCTATTGTCATTCTTGTGACAGTCTTTAGTGACTCCTGCTTCTCCCCCATATTTTTCATGGATATATATCTGTACTAAGTTGATTTAGTCTTTTTGGTTGACTGTAGTTTTGTCCCACCTTGAACCCACCTCACCTCATAGCTTTGCTCAATAAAACACCCTTGAGAAGTGAGGTCCGTGGGGAACTTACTTTTCAGTCCCCCTTCTGTCTCTTAGAAATTATCTTTCAGTAAATCCTTCCTAACCTCTGTAGTTCCTAGAATTCATTCTTCAATTTTAGAGAACACAAACAGCGTGTTCGCACATCTAGTAGGTTGGGAGTTAGAATATTCTATTTCCCTTCGTTATTTGGATTATTTGGAGATTCTGTATCATCCATTGATCATACACTCTATATCAGTAGCACATGTGTTTTGTCTCCCTTTGTTTTTTGATAGGTAATACTTGACATTTTGCTGGTCTTTCTGTTTTCTTTGGAAATTCTTGTGATGTTTCACCTGTCTGTTCACCAGTCTGCTTCACAATTGTTTTGCCAAATTCTTTGGGCAGGGGCCAGGGATTTAGCTCAGTGGTTCGGTGGCCGGCCTTGCAAGGGCAAGGACCGGAGTTCAATCCCCGGTACCAAAAAAAAAAACCAAAAAACCAAATTCTTTGGGCAGATACAGATTGTTCTTCCTCTGTTACAATTGATCATTTATCAATTCCTGTCCCACTCTTAAGAAAATTTCTCCATGATATTTCTACTTGTTGTTTTCTTTGTAGATTATAAAAACTGACGTGTTTAGGATTGAATAAAACATATCCATTGGCCAATGCTTTGTGGGGGGTTTTTTGTTTTGTTTTTTTTTTTTGAGACAGGTCTCACTTTGTAGTTCAGACTGGCCCTGAGCTCACGTTTTAGCCCCAGGCTGGCCTCGAACTTGAACTCATAGTGATCTTCCTTCCTCAGCCTTCCCAGTGCTAGGATGACAGGCATGTGCCGCCACACCCTGCTAATCATACATGTTTTTTTTTTTTTTTTTTTTTTTTTTTTTTTTTTGGTAATGAGGATCAAACTCAGGACCTTGCACTTGTGAAGCAGGAGGCAATACCACTGAGCTAACTCCCTGGCCCTGCTTTGTGTTTCTAGTGACATCATAGTTGCTGCATAATTCATCAACAACATATACTCTGCCCTCTATTTCTAGCTTCATTTGTTTTGCGGATTCACTATCCGTTTTGTTTTGTTGTTTTGTTTTATTTTGAGACAAAGTCTTCCTATGTAATCCAGGCTATTCTTGAACTCACTCTGTAGCACAGACTGACCTTAAACTCACAGGATCCTTCTGCCTCAGCTTCCCAAGTGCTGAGGTTACAGGCAAGCACCACCACACCCAGCTTCAGCAGTCATCCTGGTGACAACATGGAGAGTGTCACTACTACTTTATTTTTCTTTGCCCAATGTTAGGTCCAAAGACTGTACTATACAGTCCCCTCTTGTGAACTTGGAACATCTCGGGGGAATCTCCACTCTGTCCTTGGGAATAGTTCCTGTGCTGGTCAGCTGGTGCTCTTTTAGCAAATGTGACATCATTTGGTTACTAGTGAACCAATTATCAATTGTGACATTTAGGTTAGTTTTTTACTGCACAAATAAAGGCCTAGTGGCAGAGTTCCAGGATAAATTTCTAAATTCAAGGTGTAAAATGACTTCATCTACCAGAGCATATATTTTTATACCATACTTGAACAGGGCATATGATATATGGACCTGCAAATAATATAAAGAAAATATAACTTCCAACCTGCTAGATCAAAAGGTTAAAATGTGAATATCTGCCTTTTGGATTTATTTTATAAGCTGATAGAGGGGTTACATAATTTTAGTATATCTTACTATCTAAGGGTGACAAAAGCCTGTAATTTCTAGGAATCGCCTTAGCTGTTTTTTTAGAGTCTTGAGTTGTGAGAAGGAAAGAATTGGTTTAGTTATTTCTTTCCCCCAGCCTTTGGGTTCTCTTAGATATGATAAGGCCTAGGTATTTTACTTCACGGCTGCAAAGTTGTGCCTTAAATCTAAAAATCTTGTAACCCTTGTTTGCTAGAAAATTAGCAGAGCACAGGTGCCTTGGCTAGAGAGCTCTTCGAGAGGTCTCATAACAATATTTCATCAACATATTGTAAGACTGACTTGGGAAAAACTTAAGGTTTTAAACAAGGCAAAATATCTCCCCAGGAGAGGAACTGGACATTTAGACATAATTAAGAGGAATGTATAAAAAAAAAAAAAACTGTGTAAGTTACAGCCCAGAGGTGGTGAGAAATAGTTATCTTCCCTCTAGTGGCTCTTTTCATTGAGGTGTGACATCTGGAAGGAAAGCCAGGCTTGAAAAGAAGGGCCAAGAGATATGCACCAGTGTTCAGCAATAGGCTACTTTCTTTTCCTCCAAAGTCATTATCACCTGGGGCTCCTCCCTGGAGATGACAGTCCAGTCAGAGGGAGAGGGCAGAGAGTGCCCTGGGGCCCTTCAGTCTTACTGCACTACCTGGTAAGATGGGTCTGCGCCCTGGGACCTCCACCTCAGAAGGCAGTCTCACTTCCAGTGGCCACCTTGGCGATCGGCATGCCTTAGGAGGCCTATTATGGCAGTCCCTCTCTAGGTGGCCTGACTTTTCCACAGCAGTAACAGGTAAAGTTAGTAGTTGTTGAGCTCTGCTTAGGGCCCCAAGAACCAGACTTAGGATCTATTCCTTTTAAGGCTGCGATTAAAGCAGCCGCATCCTTTTGGGTCTATGTTTTCTCCCCTTGGCTTCTTCCAGGTCTTGATTATAAAATATTGAGGGGGCAGTTTTGAGTAAAGTATCAAGTGAGCCATCTGGAGAAAAAGCCAGAAAATACATTAAATGGCTCTTTTTCAACATGTGAGGATCACACATTTTCCAGTGCTTAAGAATACATTCCAAAGGATTAAGAGATTCTGTTGTTGTTTTTTTTCTCACTGAGTTTATTGGTACATTTTAGGTATACAGTGCAGTTGGATTAAGAGATTTTGACATTGAGTATCCCACCTGAAATAAGAAAAAGAAATTGGTATCCCTTTTAATTTCTACTGGATTCTTATATCTACAAGGCATTCCCCAGGTGACTATACTCCAGAGTGGGGATGACCTCTGGAGAGAAATTTTAAGATAGGTTGGGATCAGACCAGCCAACCTTACTGGCTCCAGACCCTATCCTCTCCAAGAAACTCATACTCCTGATTCTAGCAGATGTTTCTAAAAGCTCAAGCTATAATTGATTCTAGCTGTAACAATCATGTTTAAAGAAAAAAGCATTGCCAACAAATCAGTATCAAGATCTAAATTGTTATTTTCTAATTCTTTGAAAGAGAAAATGTCAAAGAGCAAGTTGGAAATAATTGGAGTACTTCTCAGCCTATAAAAGAGAACACTTCTAGAAATAGAGTCAGGTAAATGGCTCAGAGAAATCATGCTGCAGGCCTGAAGGCAGAAAAGCCTCTATGACACTCCTTTTATCTAGTCAATCACCTCAGCAATCTTCTGTCAGTCCTGTAGGCTAAAGTGGGGCCAGTCAGGCAAGGTTCCCAATGAAAAGAACGTGCATGGAACAGGAACCAAACTTGAATTTTACAGCACACCACTTACAGTGGCCATTATCAGTTTGTCAGAGACAAAGTAAGACAAAACAACCATGTGCCATGCCTGCCTTGCGCATGCAAGGTCCTGAGTGGCCATGTGACCTTGCATAGCCACGGGGTATGTGTGTGGACCTCCACGCTGATTATTAGTGTAATAAACTCCACCAAGCCCCTGCACTAAAAGAATTGTGTCCTTGGGTGCCCTCAAGCGCCCTCAGACACCCAGGCTTTGACACATTTGCCAGTGGCCCTGTACACCTTCCTTAGCAGCAAGATGAGGCTACACTTTATTTCAGGTCTAATCTAACACTTCCATCTCTGAATCTCATGGGTTAAACTTGCACTCATTACCTAGCAGCCACAATTTACACTTTAGCAAAGGTGCATTTATCAGTTTTCTGTGCACACATGAAAGAAGAGCAAGGCTGATTAAAATCCCATTTTTACTCAACATATATAAAGCACAAGCCTAAGTCACTAGCTGATGGCTGTTCTCCATGAAAGGCAAATGGTTGTGGTAAACTGCCTCAGCCGGACTTCCTGGAGGGAGAGGGGGTCTAACTACAAGGTGGTTTTAAAGTTAACTCCCAAAGAATTGGAAAAGGCTTAGGGGAAGTTTCTAACTCACTGCAGAGAAAAAAGGTACAGATAAAAGCCTAACATGTCTAACCACCTCCCCAAACAAATTATTACATAGCATTTTATAAGTTTACAGTAGAAGTACAACTTACCAGCAAAAGTATTTCCCTCCCCTACCCACAAAAATTAAGAAAACCAGACCTAGGAGGTGAGGGTGAAAGAGCGCGTCAGGATGTTAGATATTCTCTTAAACTAAATGTGCTTTGCTCCCTTAAATGTCATGCTTAGGAAATAGCTCCTAGTCTCACTCGAAGTTGATTCTTTCCACTGGGACTCTGGTTCAGTCTCCCAAGGAAGACTGTTGCACAGAACAGTAAGCAGGGACATCACTTTGATGGGTGTTCTCTTGGATGGGCAAAGTCTCAGTATCTCATCTGACCCAGAGATGGGGTATGTGTTCCTCATCTGAAATGACTTCCCTTTCGTTGGTATTAGCAATGCTCATTTTCTATAGGCTCAACTTAAAGGTTCTTAGTTGCTGGATAGGAGGGAAAGGTTGGGGCAGTTTAGGATTCTTTTTTCTCTAATCTTACATGCCTTTAAAAAGGAAAATATACTCTGGCTTCTCTTCAGATCATATAAATCTTTCACCTTTTAAAAAGGAAAATATGAAAATGGCAGGGAAAGATCAGAAGTGAGTTCAGCAAAAGTAAGTCTCGTCTTTTCACGCTCACGGTCAGTTATTGAGACAGCTTGCTCAAGAGTGAGTCTCAGGTGGGAAAGGTGAGGATGGGGACTCTCAGGAGCTAAGATTGCCTCCATGCCAGTGAAGGATCAGACCAATAAGGGAACTGTCAGAACAGGCTCGGTATTTTCTCTAGAGAGAAGGACTGAGCCGGAGCATCTCAGTGAAACCTGTCCCTGAAGTCTTTAGAACAGCTGCTAGCCTGTTGCCTTTAACTGGCAGCAGGGGGTCCCATGATTTTTTTTTTTTTTGAGGAGAAAATTTTATTTGGTATTGACCTATGTGTTAGAATTGTTTAAACCTTCCAGGAGCCCCTGGCAAGACTCATCCAGTGATTTATTAATAGCCATGTATATTTCTTACATAAACTAGATTTGATTTTTTTTTTTAAAGAAAACCCATTTTACAGAATTTAATATCAAAGTCCACCAGGGGGTTACCTAACACTACTTTTTCCCTAGCACTATTGTCTGACATGTCAAACAGGTCAAGAACACTAATACATTCAACAGCTATGTCAAAATTCAACATATATAAAACAGGAATAAAATGTAAAATGTCACTTTCTTTAATGGGACATATCTTCCTATGTTCTCATCTTAGATTCACCATCCTTTTGTCAAAAGACAATACATCATAAGAGACAAGGCCTAAGCAGTTGAAAAAGCATAAAACTTTATGCAATTGACAGAAATTCAAGACATAAGGCAGAAAATTCAAGTGAGCCACAATCCAGAATCTGTGAAACAAAAGCAAACTCTTATCTCCATCCAATTATCTCAGTAAGAGACCTGCAAGTGATACAACACATGTGAGACATAGACCTCCAAATAATATAAGGAAAATATTACTTCCAGTCTTCTAGATGTCTGACATGCTGAGTTCATGTTATCTAAAATCATAGAATGAATTCCAGAAACAATGGAGGTTGAGAGTAGAAAGAATTTATTGAGATAAACATAGCTTCTGTCTAACAGAGACAGAAGAGGGCCCAGAAAGTGGATTGCCTACAAATGTAAGATCCTCCCAGGGAGGAATCCCACCACTCTAAGTCCAGGATGCCACGATGCACCATAAACACCCCGGAGAGACGATTCTTGATGCAAAACACAAGAGGTCTTTATTCCAGCGGGCTGGGGCTCAGCTCATAACCCTCGCAGGGGCAGAGGAGTTGAGCCCCGAAGCAGCGTAGAGACACAGTTTTTAAAGGAAAAAAACCACAAGCTATAGGGTAGGGTGAATTCCGAGAAAGGGGTCAATTACGGGAACATTCAGTTACAAAGGGTGGGGACTTAGGGTTAGGGTTAGGGTTAGGGACCATGGATTGTTCAAAGGGGTAGGGTCTGTTCCGCACCAGACTTTATCTTGGTTCCTGCCTCTCAGGAATATTTAAGGCGACCTTTTGACCTGTCATGGTTAGCTGACTCTGCTAGGGGTTGGACTCTTAGAGCTTCTTAATACTTTTCCTAACACAAACCATGGTTCTCAAGGGAGCTTTATGGAGTAAAGCCACAAGGTGAGGCAGGTATAAGGTGAGGTGGGACAAACTATACTCAACTAATAAGATTAAAAGTATAGTCACTTAAGTAATATTGATCCAGTGGAACATCACAAGGTGGGTAAGAGATAGGACAAAACTACAGTCAACCAATAAGATTACAAGTATAGTTGCTTAGATAATATTGATTAAATGGGGATCAAGTGCTGAAGCAAGTCACATAATAAGCATACATGAACAAATGAAGATTTTTGTGGGAAGTTCAGCGGCCTTTCCTGGAGGGGTTGGGTTAAGGTTTTGGTCCCCCACCCAGGAGATTGATGTCTATTTAGAATATTAATCACTGCTGCTCATCCCTAGGGGAAGTATGCGGGTGTAGTCAATTCTTTTTGTCTTGAAGTCTGGCCTTCAATGAATGCACTTCCAGCCACAGTTGTCTTCTACACTGACTTCTTTGAGGGCCCCACTCTGTCTGACTGCCTATAATATTTCTAACTTCTAGCTAATTTAGCTGTTTACAGTACTTGAGGGCCAGCGATTTGGCTCAGTGGTTCCACTGCCTGCCTCGCAAGTGCAAGGACCTGAGTTCGATCCCCAGTACCAAAAAAAAAAAACAATACTTGAGAAGTTTATTTGACATATATTGCCAAAAGCTTCAGCTACAACAAAATGATGCAAGTTGTTCATGAATTGTCATGTATTTGAATTGTATACATTGCTTGACAGTTTGAAGCAAAGCTTTCAAAAAATGAGTGAATAGCAGTGATATTAGTGGATTTTTTTCTCTCTTTATGGGTCTTTTTGTCATCAAAATGTAGGCAATTCTGAAGGAAACCAAATCTCTTGAATGTCATTACTGTTCTAAAAATCTCAATGCCACATCCTTTCTCCATAAATCCTCTAGATTCTAACAATTAGAATGATAAAATCCTGCTCTGAAGGCTTTTAATTCAGATAGTGAGGTGTCATGATAAATATATGTTTGGGTATTATTGTTGATACATATAGAATGTTTTATTTATATTTCATTGCTAATGTATTTCAAAATATCTTGTAGCATATCATCCATTACAGACAATTTCCAACATTGAACCACACTGTCAGTATTCTGTCCAATAGGTTTCACCCCTGGCAAGAACCTAATAACATTTTCTGACCTAATTCTAGCATCAGGTCGTTTGGGTATACATGACCATTTTGTAGGATTTTGACTAGTCAAATATTTACTTACAGTACTGTTTTCTTCCTCATCTGAATCAAGATCGTTATTCTGTACTTCTTTGTCGTATCTCACTCCGTCTCACTGTCACAACTTCTTTGGCTCACATGATCCAAGTCACCTTTGCTAGCTAAGTCCCCTGATGGCTCACTTTCAGCCTCCTTGCAAAGTTGTAGAAGTGGATTTTCATGCAATGTTGTACTGCATCGGGCTAGTTCTACAAGAAAAATCAAAACATTTAATACAGCAAATTATAAATACACCAGAATGTAACGTGATGCATAATGTGGGTAAAATTCACCTGGTGCTACTTTGAAAAATATACATACACCTTGCCATTTGTCTACAAAGTGGGGAGACAAAGCTTGCTTCCTGTATTCCCCCAGCACAGCTATGGAGATGCACAGCTGGCTACAAATTATGCTAAAGTACCTATTTTCATTAGAATAGTATGGAAAGAAGTGTCTATTACCCACCAGTGATGCCCTCAATTAAATGAGGAGATGTTTGTTTAGGCTGTGTTTCAGAAATTCCAGTCCTTGCGTGCTTGGAGGCATTATGGGAGGGCCTGGCCAGAAGAAAACTGCTGACCTCACTGCAGATAGGAAGAAGGAGAGGGAAAAACGGAGGAGCTGGGGAGGGAGCTTCACCCTTCTAGATCATTCCACCAGTACCTGCCTCTTCTGATCAGACCCACCTTCTAATAGCAAGTCATCCATATATCCCCATAATCCAATCCCCTTACAAACACCTGAAGCTTTGAGAATCATCTTAGATCTAAACTATAAGAGTACCTAAGGCCTGAATTCTAGTAATCCACATGTCAAAGGAAAAGGGTTCAGCCTGATAAAGGAGACAGAGATGGGACGGATATAGATCTCAGGTATATTTTGGAGATAAAAGTGACAGTCCTCATAAGCATGTTGAAGAGAAGGTGTCTCTCTCTCTCCCCTTGGAGGCATATTGGAAGTTACATTTCCACTCTTTCCACACCTCCACCATATAACTGTGTGACTGGGAATGAAACCCAGAGTCCCCTCACCGAGCCACAGTCTCACACCTTTGTATTTTATTTTATTTTGAGACCATGTCCCCGAGGGAGATGAAGTGATTGATCAGGGTTGGATGGTTTTTGGACCTCCATTTCTTTGTGGGTGGGGTTGGGGGACACATAATAGGTTGACAGCAGTATTTCGCATCTTCAAGAAGTGTATTGAAAATGAAACCAGAAAATTCATTTAAAGTTACAAAAAATACATTGACCGACCTTTCAAGTTCAAGTAAACCCAAAATGAGCAGGATAATTAAGACAAGCGGAAAGGCCAAGAAAATATATGAAGCTTGACTAATAAGCATGCTTAAAATAAATAATGTATCTTCATAAGTTATTGATGATCTTATAATTCATGATTGCTGAGAGAAATGACCAAAAGATGATTTATAAAAGGTCATCAAGAGCATATGAGAAGGTGACAGCTCATTGCTTACCTTCTAATTAGAGATACAGAAAGGAGATGAGGAGAGAGAAGAAGGGGAGAAGGTATTCTTCAGTTAGTAATGACCCCACCCCTCAAATTTTTATCCTTCCAGCCAATCAAAACATGATGTGCTATATAGGAAGTAAGTTCTTTGCAGATGTGGTTATTGCAGATGTAGTTAATTGAGGCCACACCAATTAGGTAGGTCCTAAATCTAGTATTACTTGTGGTCTTATAAGCAGAGGGGAAAACACAGAGGTACTCAGAGACACACAGGGAAGAAACCCATGTGACAGGAGGCAGAGATGGAAACATACAACATCAAGCCCAGAAGCCAGTTGCCAGCAGCCACCAGAAACTAAGATACCCATGAACCTTATTCTTCCCTAGAACCTCAGAGGGAGCTGTGCCTTTCTGACACCTTGACCCTAGCCTGTGGAATAGGTGAGCGGATATATTTTATATTTCCACTGTCTTAAATTGCCTAAGTTTTGGCTTTCTTACTGCAGCCTGAGGAAACATACATATATCAAAAAATATATGTATTTTTAAATTAGTGTTTCATTCCAGAAAGTGTGTGGTGCCTTAAAGAATATGGAATAATCACAATGATAAGACCATGCCTTTTTATTCAAATATTAAATTCAATATATTTGCAAAAGTCAGAATCATAGCATTCAATCATATATCTGAATACCTGTTCTGTTCAATAAATATTGTTTTGTATTGGAAGATTAGAGTGCTAAGAGTGAGATTGATAAAGAATCTTATAAATTATAGGCCTCACATAACTTCATTGGGTGCAAAAAATGAAGATATATTCTTATAAAGCACTAAATTGAGCTGGATTGAAAAGAAAAGCACAAACGCATTAAACAAGATATAAAAAGTGGGAAATGCAGCTGGGTATGGTGAACACTCCTGAAGTCCCAGTACCCTGGGAAGCTGAGGCAGAAGGATCACAGTTTGATTTCTAGGAAGCATATTCATTAACTTTAACCCTTTTATGACGCTTCATAACCATTAGTATTTGTGCCTCCCTTTTCAGTCCACAGCTATAGTCCCTTTAGTACTTCATACTAATATTTCTTTTACTGCACTAAATTAAGTTACTCAGCAAGGTCTTATCTCAAAAAAATTGATGAGGACTTGGCTTAGTGCAAACAAAGGCTCGGTGCAAAGGTTCAATCCCCAGTACCACAAGAAAAGAAAAAAAAAAAGTAAAACAGTTTTGTAGCACATTCTTGAATGCAAGTGTTAATTTTTAAATTTCAAATTAATTAGTTTTTATTTAGTAATGCACCATTTTCTAATTGCTCTTGTTTAATGCAATAGTAAGCTCAAACATGTTATTTGAAATTACAGGTAATGTTCAATTATCACTTTAAAGTCAATTTTTTAATTTTAAAATCATCACTGTTCATATCCTCATATTCAACTGATTAAAGTTGGTTGTTAGATGTTTAGGAAGTCACCCTATTGAATTAAATTATAGTTTAGTGAACCTTTCTTCAATTGCATAATCTTACTACTATTTTCTTAGTGTCATTTTAAATATTCTAGAATAGACCATCATTGTATGTTAAAATATGTAGATACACAGAGAAATATTGTGAATTTTTACTTAGGTTCCCTTACCTCACTGCTATGCTTTAAAAGAGCTAACAGACCTCCCAGGACATAGAACTTGGAGTCTAATGTCACTTTGCAGTAAAAGAAACTAGGCTCCTTGGAGAAATGGCTGACTGTAGGAGTGGAACAGAGAATGTACATGACGAGGCTGGAGCATATTGTACTTCCTGAAAATGAGGGGTTGTTCAGAACACACACACACACACACACACACACACACACACGCACACAAATGGAACCTATCAGAAACACACAGGCCCTTTCCAGCAAAAGCTTTCAGTGGCCAGTGCTGGAACAATTTAAGTGATAAAACAGTGTAATCAGTGTGGTGTTGGATCATAACCCACTGAATAAATACCCATGAGTCTGTACTCATGTCAGATAAATAAAGAGAGAAAAGAGAAAAATCTATATAAGTAATTTCAAATAACTTATTTATGCAGTCCAATCTTGAAGGAGCAGATCTGATTTCTCTATCCTAGGAGTGTGGGTTGTGCACAGTGCCTTGGGGGGAATGTAACAACGGGGAAACATGGCCAGGTAATCAAAAGCAGCATTACCCACGATGAGTCAAGCTACTAATGGGTGCCCTTGATAAGATGCGGTGAAGACGGCCCTTCACCTCATTGATCTTCTGTCACCCCAACCCACAATCCCAAGGTAAGCGTAAGAAAAGCATCAGACAAGCCAAAAAGGAGGGCAAAGATTTAGAGCCAAGCATCTCCACAGACCAATTCAGAAGGGCCAAGACAGGGAAGCAGACTGAATGCCCTTCAGCAGATGAGTGGATAAAGAAAATGTGGTCCATGAACCCACAATGGAACCTGTGCACAGAATAGAGCAGTATTCTTACATGAAGAAGAATGAAATTGTGTCATTTGCAAGAAAATGGATAGATCCTGAGACACAGTAAGCCAGACTTTGAGGACAAATATTGCATACTCTCCCTGAAACCTAAAAAGGATGACAAGAAAGTAGAAGGGAAGCTTATCGGACGAAAGAAAGGGAATGAGAGGGGGAAGAGGGCTGCGTGGGAAGATGAATGGAGGGGTGGTGATGTGGCGAAACACACACACTGAAACTCCCAGGAATGTGAAACTAAGGGAGAGGGTAGGGCGAGGGGGTGGCGGAGGGTGGAAACTGTCAGAAGTGTGTCTGCCAAGATGAAACCCATTCGTTTTAATTTTGTTTTAAATGTGCAAAGGCCAAGGCAGCCAGATAGGGCTATGCAGGGAACCAGCCTTAACTTCTACAGAGAGGTCCTTGGAGAACCTTAGCTAAGTGCTGATGCCCTTGTGGGAGTGAACCAACTATGGAGGCCAAATTCAAAGCAGCGCAGCCCTTGGGCTCACTGAGGGCTTGGGATAGCTGTGTCCTCCCAGCCAGGGTGGAAGACATAATTCACGGAACCATCAAGGAGAAGCCTCGGAAGGCTGCTGCCTCACAAGGGGGCACGTGAGCCCCGGAAGAAAGCTTTGAATGAAAAAAGACCAAACTGCTTTTAAGGAAATCAACCATGCCCCAAAGCAAAGGTCAACACAGTTTAAGAAATGCAGAATTCTCTTACCCAACAAGGTAAAATTCACCACGTCTTAAACTGAACTAAACAACAAAGAAAAACCAGAAATGGAAAGAAGCAGAAAAATATATGACACCATGAAGAATGAAACAATAACCTAAAAAAAGTTCCAGAAATGATACAAATGAATTAGTAGACAAACGTTTAAAACACCTACTATAAATCTACTCAATGTCTTCACAAAGGGTAGAAAAAAGCTTGAGCATAAGGAAATGAAAGAGCATACACCCAAGTTCAACTGCTAGAAAGGAAAAGCACAATATCCGAGATGAAAATTCTGAGTTGAGTTATCAATAAGTTAATACCAAAACAAAAACAAGAAACAACTGGACTTGAGAACAAAGTAATAGAAGCCACACAAAATGTAACCAGAAGGGAGAAAGACTAAAAAGTGAGTTTATCTGGGAAACATCAAGCAGAGTAACAGTCTATGATTGGAGTCCCCAAGTGAGAGAGGAGGAACAGAGGGGCCAAGAACTTGTATCTAGCACTGATGAGGAACTCTTAAAACCAGATATGAACTGGGCGTGGTGGCGCACACCTGTAATCCCAACACTTGGGAGGCTGAGGCAGGAGGATCGCTGTGAGTTTGAGACCAGCCTGGGCTACATAGTGAGTTCCAGGTCAGTCTCAACTACATAGTGAAACCCTGTCTCAAAAAACCAAAAAAAAAAAGGGGCTGGGGATTTAGCTCAGCTGTTCGGTAGCCTGCCTTGCAAGCGCAAGTACCCGAGTTCAATCCCCGGTACCAGAAAAAAAAAAAGACAACTCAGAAAACTGAGCAACAGATTTGAACAGACACTTGACTAAGGAAGGAAAATACACAGCCAAAAAACAAATGAAAGAGGCTCAAATCATTAGTCCTTAGGGAATTGCAAATTAAAATCAATACACAACATACTACAATGGCTAAAATTAAAAAGTTAAGTCATCCTTAATATTGGCAGAGATGTGGGAAATTTAAATAATATAACTTTGAAAAACAATCTGACAGTTTTTACACATTAAAAATATGCCTGCCATGAAACATAAACGGTTCACTCCTAGGCATGTATGCAAAAGAGATAAAACCATGTTTCTACATATAAGTATTCATAGGAGCTTTAACTGAATATAACTTTTGGAAGTGGTAGAAATGTTCATCTCCTATTTTATAAGCACAGTATCATGGTGTATCTCCAAAAGTTGTAATAAAATAATGAATTAGGAAATAAGCAGAAAATTTACACATTTACAAAGGGAAAATTTGTACAATTTCTGAGGGGGAAAACTAATATGGTACAATTATAAGATGGTGCCCACCCCGATATACATGCTAAATATAATCCCGAGGGTAGGCAGGATCTATGGCTAAGATACTACATCTGTTACTAGGATACATTCTGTGTAAATAGTCAAGGGGAACTACAGATACAGTGAGACTCCCAAATCAGTTGTTGGGATTATCAACAGGGAAATTTTCCTTGGTGGGTGTGATATAATCAATTGAGCCATTAAAAACTATCTTCAGATAAGAGACTGGAAGAGCAAAGACGTTCTCTTGTTGGTCTTGAAGGAGCAAATTATCATGTTGTGAGGAGGCCCCTGTGGCGGGGAATCACAGGCAGCCCACAGAAGCTGGGGGATAAGGGGAGAGAGATGCAGTAATTCCCAAACCTGCTAGGTATCCGGAGCACAAGTTCGTGTTCTCTAAAATCAAAGACTGAATTCTAGGAACAATGGCGGTTAAGAGTATGAAAAATTTTATTGAGAGAAAGACAGCTTCTGTCTAAGAGACAGAAGACACCAGAAAGTGGGTTGCCCATCCACCTTGCTTTTCAACAGTGATTTATTGAGCAAAGCCACGAGGTGAGGTGGGTTCAAGGTGGGACAAAACTATAAAATCCAATGGAAAATCACAAGGTGAGCATGAGGTGGGGCAAACCGTGATCAACTAATAAGACCACAAGCACAATCACCCAGGTAATATTGATTAATTTGGATGAAATGGGAAAACAAGTCACATACATGGAGTTTCCAGAAAGGAAATGAGTCAGGGAGGTTGATGTGCATTTAGAGTATCAATCACTGCTATTCATCTCTAGGGTAACTAGTACCTCTCTTTTTTTTTTTAATGCCAACCAGTGAATGTGCCTCAGTTGTTTTTCTCTGCTGAGGGCCCAGCTTTGTCTAACTGCTTTATAATAATTTCTAACTAATTTAGCTATCTGCAATATAGGGGCCTCAGTCCTGCAGCCATCAGAATTGAATTACTCCAACAATGAATGAACTTGAAAGAGAGCCGAGAACCTCAGGAGATCACGGCCCTGGCTGACACCATCATTGCAGCCTTGTGAAACAGCAGGCAGCAAACAATCAGATTCCTAATTCCTAGACCTAGACCGAGGCAGTATTAGCTTTGGGATAGTCTGTTACACAACCACAGGAAATGAACAATTACGAAAAATGAAGCTATGAAAGGAATACATGAATGAAGACAAAATGACTACATCAAATGAGTGCTGAGTATTTCAGAGAGGTTGCTCACAAACATAAGGAGTTAAGAAAAATAAGAATGAAACTCAAGGGATCACATATGAACTATAGAGCATAGCCCACTTGGCCAGTGCATGTGTCTGACAGAAGTTCCATAAGGACCAAATGGAAAAGCTAATGAAGAAACAGTATTTATGAATTAAATAAAAATGTGAACCCTTCTATCACCTGTGCACTCTGAAGGTAAGAAAAATAGAGTTCACACTAGTATATTAAGAATAAAAAAATAAGTCTTTAAATCTAACAGGATACAAAACAAATTACCGACAAATGAGTGACAATTAAAATGGCAGTCAACTGTTCATCAGCTACAACGGGTAAAAGAGACGCTCAGTTTTTCTACTGTATTTTGAAGGGAATAATTTAGTGTTGTACGCTCTGTCAAGCTCTTCTGGGCTCAAATGGTCTTCCTGCCTTTGCCACCCCAGTAGCTGAGGTGCAGACATGCACCACCATACCTGGCTCTCTTCGTGTTTTAAAGAAAATAAAATCTCTGACAGAGGTGTATGCCTGTAATCCACTGCTGTGCTCTGGGAGGTAAAGACAGGTGGATTGTGAATTCCAGCCCAGTGCTGGCAGCTCAATGATACTGTGAGACCCTGTCTGGGAGAAAAAACAAACAACAACAACAACAAAAAATACTTGGAGATGTAAAAGCCCTGAATTCAGTTTCTAGTAGTAAAAAAAAAAAGGAAAGGAAGAAGGAGTTGCAGATAAAGTATCAAAAATCAACGTGCCTTCAGATGTTTCAAGAATGCGAAGATAAATTGTAAATTTTTAATATGTATATATAGTTGCATTTTTACTGTGAAAGTAGGACATGAGGTTTCTCCAGAAGAAATCAACATTGTTACTACTTTCAGCAGTAACTGCACCCTGACTCTCCATATGATGACAGCCATGTGTCGTCAGGCACACTGAGGTCTGCTGAAATTGTCAGTGGAGGGTTTGTACAGCCACAAGCTGGCCCCTTCCTCCCCCAGAGAACCTTCGCTTTTAGTCCTTACCAGTCCTTTGGGATGTAAATGCTGGCTCTAAGGGAGGGCTTTCTCTCCTTTGAAATTCAAATATGTAGAGATAAATCTCTCAGCAGGACTTTGGCTCTTCATTTCCCTTCCTAGGTTAGTTTTGTGTGTTTGAGTTAGTTTGTCCTTAGGACAAGTCTAAGACTAGTTTTTCAACCCGCGTGCCCTTGAAATTGCTCCGAAAAAGCTTCACATGCTTTATTTTAAAGCATACTCTTCTTGCTGTGACTTCACACTCTCCATCAAACCCGGATATGCAAGGTATAGGAATCACTTTCATAAAGCCTCTTCTGTTAGTCACTTAATTCAGGAAGTCTACTCCATTTCCATGCAAATGATACTGCCCAAGATCTCCGATTCTACTGCCAGCCAAACTTTCAATGAAGTACAAGGGTAAATGGACCTGGAATGTGCACCTTTTCATGCCCACTTCACACAGAAGATGCACCCCTCTACCTGGGGAAGGGAGAAGATCAGAAACACAGAAATGGGAGCATAACCCAGAAATCAAGTTCCTGGGTAACAGTGAAGGGAAGCCCAGTGTAACGCCAGTGCCCGGACTCTGATATAGCGCTCGTCAAAGCACTGTAAATAACAGAATAGCGTACACCTCTGACATAACGTCAGGACGCGTGGCAGAGTCTGGGGAAGAACTGGTGGCACACAGAGCCTCCAACAAACAATTTAACGGACAGGGAGAATAAAGCTAGTATGCTAAGTGGTTGAGCTGAAATAGCATTTACATAATAACACAGACAATGAACTTTAATAAAATTATAACTATCAGGAAAACAGGAGAAATACAAACATGTATGTGTAGATGTGAGGAAAAAGATTCCTGTAGCAGGAAGTGAATAGATTTAAATTTCAATCTAAAAAATGAATGAAAGAAAACCTATAAAACCCTTTCCTTAGATTTTTTTTTTTTTTTTTTTTTTTTTTTTTTTTTTTGGTGCCAGGGATTGAACTCTGGACCTAGTGCTTGCAAGGCAGGCGGCAGAACCACTGAGCTAAGTCCCTGGCCCATAAGTCTTTACTTAAAAAGGAAATACCAAATTTGGGAGCTGAGGTAGGTGAAAATGACAAAGACTTGACCTTTTCCATTTAAGGGGCTAATCTCGAATTCCTAGGAACTTCATTTTCCTCCAGGAGCCTATGAACCTATTTCATTTAATATTTTTCCCCAAGGGCTTTCTCTGACTTTCTATAATATAGGACAGGTCATCCTATGTAAAAGCAAAAATAAAACAAATCCAAGAAGTGACTTTTATTTTGACATAATGGGATAAAATAGTACAGTATGTAAAGCATACAGTACTAGCATCTCTTTTTGTGTGTGGGGGGGTGAATTGTAGAAGGGGAAACTGGAGCATAGCAGGACCAGAATACTATTAATATGACAAGTATTTTTAAAAATCTATGTCAAGATGCCTAATACCTCCCCCTCCTTCTTCTGTAAACCACGGGGCCTCATTAATTCCAAAAAGAGGTAGTGATCGATCAGCACACATTGCAAAGATAAATAGAATTACTTTATGTAGAAAAAGGTGATAAAGGAAAAGATCAAAGAGGGAGAAAGTGGAAATACTAAGGAAAATACTTGTGTGGGGAAGCAAGAAGGGGAATTTTAGATTCAGATTGGAGAAAGAAGAAACAAAAAGTAGGTGTTGGAAAAAGAGCACTGTGAAAAGATATTTTAAGTGCTGCTGTATACTCTACTTTCCCTGTTCAAACAAACACAAGAAAGCTGGTAGCGATTTACATTACTTTTCTTTTGCATGCATCTTCAAAGGCTGAGAATATTCCTAAAATAGAAGCAGAAAAAGCCCCAGATTAGTGGCATTCCATCAAGGGTGGCCTGAATTGTTCTGCCAGGCATTGTGACAGTTTGTGTGGGATCATCCACTTTCTTTTCATTTTGAAGGGTCAGAACTGATCCAGCTTTGAATACTGCTATTACCTCTTACTAATGAGGAACCTCTCATTAAGTACTGGAAACTTGTGTTACTTTTTTTTTTTCAATAACATTATAATCCTAGCACCCTTGGAGTCTGAGGCAGGAGGATTGCAAATTTGAGCCTAGCCTGGGCAATTTAGCAGCTTAGTGTGAGACCCTGTCTCAAAAAATTTTTAAAAAAGGAGCCGAGTGTGACATGTCTGTACTCCCAGTACTCGGGAGGCTGAGGCAGGAGGATCGCTGTGAGTTCAAGACCAGCCTGGGCTACATAGTGAGTTCCAGGTCAGTTTCAACTACACAGTGAGACCCTGTCTCAGAAAACAAAACAAGGGCTGGGGATTTAGCTCAGTGGTTCCACTGCCTGCCTTGCAAGCACAAAGATCCGAGTTCGATCCATGGTACCAAAAACAAAAACATAGTAAAATAATAAATAAAGGGTTGAGGGTGTAGCTCAGTGCAAAAGCACTGGGTTGAACCACCAATATTGAAGAAAAAAAGTAACATTATTTTAAACATACTTTAGAATCCTGTTATCATCCTTCCCTAAAATTCAGTAGCATGGAGGGAAAAGAATCTTCCTATGGAAATGGTCATGTTTAATAAATATATTTTCTCAGTATACATTCAAGAGTCACTTGAGAATTGTTTATTTTGGTACCACTACATCTCATGACAGTTAAAAAGTCTTAACTTTCTAAAGTATCTTCCATGAACTGGATTTAAATACACACCACAAATTTTTTTAAAAAAATATTTTGCACACTTGTGATCATTATGTGTAAATCCTTGTAAAATTCTGTAAAGCTTGGAGAAGGCAAATATTGAATCCAGGTCAAGCTCTAGGAGGCAGAAGGGGTTGTCGGTCTGGTTCATGGAGGCTGCCCAGCACCTTGTCCGAAGCCTGGCATGTATAAGGCATTCAGTGAGTACTTATTAAGTGATATGCTTTAATCTTTGTAGGAAAGATCCCCCAGAGAAGAGCAGTCCTTTAGTGAAGTTATTCCGAAAATGAAAGGAAAGTCTGAATTCGTGGGTTAGTAAACAATAGATCGTGGCATTTGTGCAAACAGAAAGGGAAAGATTTGGCATAGCCCAACATTTAGAAAAGCATCATATAAAAATATTTTCTAAATGTATGACTTCATGAATGAGACTCAAAAGCTGGCTCTCAAAATTGTAGTTCTGGCTCCATTCTCATAGATGGTCCCCTAAGCCATCCAGAGGCCAGTATATGTTTGATTCCCATGACTTACTTAAGAATGGACAAATGGACAAAACCAAAGAAAATTTATGAATACACCCATGTGTAAGAACAAAGCTGAAAATGGGTTCAAACTTACAGAAATGCTAAGATAAGCAATTTTTCTTTTTTGAGACAGGGTCTCACTATGTAGTTGCAGCTGACCTGGAACTATGTAGCCCAGGCTGGTCTCAAACTCACAGCGATCCTCCTGCCTAAGCAAATCTTTTATAGATATTTTCAGCTAAGACTTAAAATGAGGTCTAAGTCTGTAACTCAGGGTCAGTAGTTGAACTCTAATGCCAAAGGCAGAGAATTGAAATTCACTTGTCCTTCCCACTGACAATGCTGTTTAAGAAATGGAATGTTTATGGTATACCAAGCGTGGGTGTTGGGCTAGATGTTTTCTATCACAATCTTGACAGAAGACCAGGGAGACATCTTTGTCATTATTCCAGAGATGATGGGATCAGCAGGGCAGTTAACAACTTCTCTAAATTTGTACACCAAGTAGAACAAGGATTCAAATCCAAGTTTAGTTTTTCTACCTCCTTGTATATGGAAAAATAGCCTAGTGGGTGTTGGCAATTGGGAATATCTCTTGAAACGAACATGCAAAACACCCAACTGCTGAAAATCTGTCACAACCAAATAAATCATACCCAGGGCCCTTGAGATCAGCATAGTGAGCTTGAAGGAACCACGGATAATGGGGTGATGGGCAGAGGCCATTCTGTTTTTAAAAGGATGCAAGAGACTGACAAGGGGCATACACAGGCCAAATCTCCTCTTCTGTCATCCTGCCCAGGACTTGCACAGGCTGAAGAGGTGGCATGCTGTCATCAGTACACAGCTGTTGTCAAGTAGATGCAGGACCAAACCTCATTGTGAATAGGACTGAGGAAGAAATTCCCAGTTAAAAGGGAGTATACAGGCAGGGCACAGTGCTGGTGGTGCACGCCTATAATCCAGCACTCAGAGGCTGAGGCAGGTGGATCAACATGAGTATGAGGCCAGCCTAGGATACACAGTGAGTTCAAGCCCACCCTGAACTGCAAGACCTTATCTCAACAAACAAGAGTATGCAAAAGTAGAGGCTGACTTCAAAGAGAAAATTGAGCTTTCCATTCTCCTTCCAAGTTGTGGCTCCCTAACTCTAAGCCTGGAACCCTGCACCACATATACCCCTTTATGATGTTTACCATTTACATGGTAGGCGGCCTCGGTTCCTCTACAAATTAATCACCAACAACAGTGCTATGCTCAGAAAATGAACTCCAGGGCCAGGGATTGAGCTCAGTGGTTCTGCCGCCTGCTTTGCAAGCACAAGGTCCTGAGTTCAATCCCTGGTACCACAAAGAAAAAAAAAGTAGAAAGAAAGAAAGAAAAGAAAATGAACTCCAAGTCCGAGTGACTGAGTTACAGATAACCTTATCCAGCACACTGAACCAGAAAACTACATCTGCAACTCTTTCTCTCAATAGAGAATTTCAGATTACTAAGCTCACTTGAAGGTTATTTCTGTGATTTCTAATTATTCAAAATTGGCGACCAAATTATTAGCGAGCAAATTACCCACTAGAGCTTGGATCTTGAATGTCCGCTGAAGGCCCTTTTGGAGACTTGAGCTCCAGCCTATGGTGTTACTGAGAACTGGTGGGATCTTTGGGAGGTGGGGCCTAGCAGTAAGTCTTCAGGTCAATTGGGAGCCTGCCTTTGAAGGAGATAACAAGAGGCCTTTCATTTTTTGCTTCTTGGCCATGAGGTGCCTGGTTTTACTCTACATGAGCTTCTGCCATGATATGCTGACTTAAGCCCAAAACATCGAGGACAGCAGACCATGGACCGGAACTTCCCAAACTGTGAGTCAAAGGAAAGTTTTATCTTTATCTCAGGTATCTGCTACAGTAACACAGTTCCCTAATTTTAGTCTTCCTAAACCAATGTCTGTACAACGGAAGTTAGACCTAAAAGTTAACATCAAATTTATGGACATTCTCTTAGCGTGAATAGAAAAAGTAATAATAAAAAGGCAGTAAGGTTGACTTAGAATTTCCTTTCCTGTCTTCTCACCCTGACTGGCACAGTCAACACATTTCAGAGTACACTCCCCACAGTGATGGAGGCACTCACTGCCCCAGCATCTAATACGATGGTTTCCCTCTTTCAGAGTACACTCCCCACAGTGATGGAGGCACTCACTGCCCCAGCATCTAATACGATGGTTTCGTATTAGAAACCATCTGAGGGATGAGGGCAGCGGGCTGCATGCGCAGAGCAGCAGTGTTATGAACCAGGACCAGCTGCCATGCTGTAACTTTGCTGCCATCAAAAGACAAAAACGCCCAAAGTAAGCATACAGGCTAACACGCAGTACCAATGGTAGAAATCAAGACATAAGTACATTTCTTATGCACAACAGGCCAAGCGATGAAGACATAATACAGAGTGGTGAAAATTAAACTTTCTTTTTAAGGGGTACCACCATGATTTTGTGGTTTCAATAGGAATTAGTATCACATTTCACACTTGCAACTGTAAAAATCATGTTTAAGACAGTATGGAGTTTAGATTTTGGTGGAAGCCTAGATGTAGGGAATGTTGCCATAAAAAAATGAAAATAGGAATGATAGAAGTACATTTTCTTTTATATACAAAAATGAAGGCCCAAAATATGCTTTGAAGTAGCTACTGAAAAGATGTTGAATTACTTTTCCTTTGCTTTGGTTAAAACAGCCTAGGAACAGCAGTCAGGTCCCCTCTTGCTAAGAGCACACAAACAGTGACAGGACTATTTTTAGTACAGAATAAATGACTTTCAAGAAATTAAATTAGTTTTAAACTAAACACTTTACCAATAAATAAATTTTTTCAAAAGGTAGCATCTTCATTCTATAATCTTGGGCATAACATATATACCAATTTAAAAAGTAAAATTCCTCCCACAATAGTAACTACAGGTGTTAATGCCACAAGCTATGAAATTTTAATGGATTTAAAAAAAAAGAAAAATCCTAGCAATAGAACATGAATTTTAAGTTGGCATTTTCTACAACTGTACATATTCCAAAGTAACTACTACTTTCTTACAGAATTCAAACAACTGTTGGCATTTCAATATAGTCCTAAAGAAATGGTTAAAAAAATATTTAGTACACCAAATCTGAAACAGAATTTGTATTTCTGATTTACAGCATGAAAGGCAATCAACTTCTACTTAAAACCATAATCAGTGATGAAATATACTTCAAAACATTTGGACCGACAATCTTTAATATTGGTTAAAAATGTTCTGATGTTTGTTGCATTGAATCCAATGTGCAAAAAAAAAGTGCAGCTATCTTTTTCTTGAAATATGTAAGACCAACACCACTATTTACACGCTAAAAAGATTTTAAATGCATTAATTTAAGTAAGCATATGGCATCTCCTTTATGGATAAATCAGGTGCTTCAGGGAGCCCAAAAGCTTGACGACACTTTGTGAAGTTACATTAATGTAACTGAAGAAGCAGATCTGTTGTTCTAATTTTCATCCTAAATACAAATCTCACTTCAAAACTCAGTTAAGAATTATTTTGGTCTCAGAAATCCTGGAACTGCTGCACATGTGGGAATCCTGTCGCTGAGGCCTTGTCTGCTCTTCTCCCCCTGGTCCATGCGGCAGAGCTCTGCCAGTGCAGGTCGCAGGGCCCAAATGAGAGGGCCTCGGACCTCAGCCAAGACCACCGATGTCCTGGCGGGCTGGTACAGCCTCCTGAACTTGCACCTACAGCTTTCGGGGAGCAATCAAAACAGGTGAAGAAACCTTCAGCAAAGCAACTATTATTTGTCCACATAAACAGTGAAAAACAATGATATAAAAAATTAACAAACCAAATACAAATCTAACACCATTCTGTATTTTCAGAACCTGGTTTCACACCCGCGCAGTGTTCTTGGTCAACCACCCACTGCCATGTTCTGTGTCTGTAAGGAGTACATTTATTAAATTATTAAAACTGCTGTTTTGACCATAAGTCCCATGTAATTACAATGATCAGGAAATCAGGTGATACAATTATTACTCTGTGCAGGGCACTCATCGGCGCAGTGAGTGTAGAGGAATTAAAAACGGAAGTCCCTCGCTTCTAAACTGGACACAGTTCTCAAATTAAAATCATAAAAAATGGGGAGGGGAGCTTCCTGGCAACACGAATAGACATCGGATAGGACAGCGCCACCGTTTGGTCACAACTTAGGAAGCTGCCTTGACAAGCTGCAGACACCCAACCAACACTGCCTCCAATCCTTCTGTGCAATGCTGCACACGTTTCCTTAGAAGCACCGCCTGCAGCAGCCCAGCCTTCGGCCGGGCCTCTACCTCTGGGGCCCCTAGCTGCAGGCAATGGTTTCCAGCTGCTGCTCGGCCTCTGCGGCCATGGCAGCCGCCTGCAGCTGCTCCGTCTCGCTCTGCATGGCGCTGGGGGTGACCTGCTTCCTCTCGCTGTGCATATTGTTCTCGTGCCGCTTCAGATCCGAGGCCTTGGCGAAGGCCTTGGTGCAGGAGCCGCACACGAAGGGCTTCTCCCCTCGGTGCCGCCTCTCGTGGTCCTTGAGGTGGGACTTGTGCTTGAAGGCTTTGTCACACATGTGGCATGCGAAGGGCCGCTCATTGCTGTGCACCCGCTCGTGCTTCTTCAAGTCTGGGGCGCGGATGAAGGATTTGCCGCACACCTCGCAGCTGTAGGGCTTGTAGCCAGTGTGGATTTTCAGGTGCTCCTTCAGGTGGGCCTGCGTGGTGAAGCCCTTCGTGCACATCTCGCACACAAACGGCCTGTCCGCTGTGTGCAGCTTCTCGTGCTTTCGCAGGCGGCCCTCGTCGGAGAAGGTCTTCCCGCAGGCCTGGCAGGCGATCTGCTCCCGATGGTGGCCGTACAGCAGGTACTCGAACTTCATGTCACTGGCGGCTGTGGTCCAGCCCGGGGTCTGTTCATCTTTTACCTCGCTCATGCCGTCATTGAACGTTAAGGCTTGGGGGGTCTGTGACCCCAAATCTTTGGACTCCGGGGTCTCCATGGACTCCACTTCCTGGCCGTAGCAATTGACTTTCCGAACCTCCTCGCTCCCCAGCTCTTTCAGGATTGCTTCCTGCACCCTGAGCGTGGTGGTGGGTGATTTGCCATCCTCCTGACTCGGGGGGGTACCCTCTACTGTGTCATCGGAAGGGCTGTCATCCTGATCCCCAATTTCTTCCACGTCATCATCCTGAGTGTCCGTGGTGTCTCCGATGGGGCGATTTATTTTGAGGCAATATTTGCTTTTGGACTGACCATTACTTTCATCGGGACTAGAAACATCACGCTTCTGAGAACAGAGTTTATCCAAAAACCGGATGCCAAGGATCTGACCGGAAGACATCATTAAGTTAACATCTTCCTTTTTCACAGAAATCTTTGCTGTGTACATGTAGTTCAGTACCTCCTCAAATATATCAGAACGGAGAAAATCTATTTCTATTACGGAAGAACTATCCACCTCAAGCTTCTTAAAAAGCTTTTTAAAGTAGGTGCTGCAGGCGGCAAGAACACATCTGTGTGCTCTGAATTTTACATCTTCAACCACAATAGCAATATCGCAAAATTCTCCTTCCAGGCGTTGTTCGTTTAGCGTTTTCAGAAACAGAGTTTTATGATCATCGTCATTGTACTTGATGGTTTCAGACATACTGATGAAAAACTCCTACAAAACAATTGTATTAAAAAAGGAGTTTAGTGATCAAGAATAACTTTTCCACACAGACAATATAGAAAGATTTTCATTTTATGATCGGGAACTCAATGTTAAGGACAGTCCAAGAATTGGGACGAAAAGACTGATCCTTACTGAGTGGCTTCCATACTGTAATTCTATCTACCTTCAGCTCAGTAAATGTTTGCCTAGTAATGGTAATAATAGCTCCTTCTACAGGGATCAGTCCAGGGGCCTTACATATCTTAATTATCTTCATATCCGAATGACCTATGAGGTAGATTACAGTTAGAAACCTGCCCAATATTATATAGCAGGGTAAAAAAGAAAAGTAGGTAGCTGAGACAACAGTCCAGGCAACTGAGCTCTAAAAATCACAGTTACAGACAACAAAGAGAGCAGGCCAACCTCAACATTTAAGAAACAGGCTGGACACAAGGACCCTCGCCCACCCCATCTGTAAGTCTACTCATCCCACACGTGGAGGAGTCAGTAAAGCAACAGCACTGTGAGCCCACCACTGCTGCCACAGGAGGGACACCACCGCCAGCCCACTAAGGGCCGCTTCTCACTTCTCCACAGCAGTTTTAGGACACTTCTAAAGGAGGGTCAGGGTTTAACCAGTCCCTGTGAGTCAGGTGACTTCCAGGAAGACAGCGAGTGGCTTTGTTCTCCCTGGACTCCAAGCTGCTCCCCACCGAGGGAAGTGTCACCCACACTGGATGTGCATGTTTAGCATCCTTACTAAATGCTCGAGACCAGAAGTGTTTGGGATTTTGGAACACGTGCTCATACATAACATGAGATGTTTGGTGGTAGAACTCAAGTCCAAACATGAAGTTCACATTTCAAGTGGAA
The DNA here is from genome assembly GCF_012274545.1 of Fukomys damarensis. NCBI lineage: Eukaryota > Metazoa > Chordata > Mammalia > Rodentia > Bathyergidae > Fukomys > Fukomys damarensis. The sequence continues at coordinate 63,920,693 of NW_022900942.1, forward strand.
TTTTCCACTTGTGGCATCACGTCCGCACTCAAAAGATCCCAGAGTTTGGATTTCAGATATGTAAATGAATGAGGCTCAACCTGTACTTGATAAGCGCTATGAGTATTTTAGAAACAAAAGAAACTTAGAACTGATATGAAAGACCTTTCTCGCCATAATAAAGCTCTGAGCTTTAAAAAAATGACGTGTTCGATTTGCTTTTTTCCAAATCATTGTTTTACTTTTATTTGATAATGTAAATTCGAAGAAAACATGATTTTTCAAAAAAAAACAACCAGAAGTCAATATATAATCATATAGATGTCACAGAATTTGCCGTGTTGGGCAGAGCCAGGGCCTTGCTCATGCCAGGCAATAACCCCATCCAAGCAAAAGTCAAGACAGTTTTTCAAGACTTAGTATCCGAAGGCATAGTTACCATGAACAATTCAGGCTATTATCTTAATGCCTCAAACACCAAAATCTTCAGATCAGAATAACTGATCAGGGCACACCAGACCTACAGAGAAAAGAACAAGAGTGAGGAACGATCTTTCTCCATTCCAAATTCTACAGCAACAATGTTTTCAAGGACCGATCAAAAGAAAAACAGGCCTCCCCGCGCAGGACATGTTCCTATTTTCAGCTCGGGAGCACCTGGCCGGGTGGCCCGGCTCTCTGTAGACCTGGGCTGGAACTGGCAGGGGCTGGTGTGAGAGGGACCACAGGATGGCACGGAGGGTGGCCCAGGGCAGAGCTCTGTCCACAACTGCACAGCACAGGCGCCAGCCACCCAGGGCCCCTGGAGCCACCGTGGCCCGCATGATTGCTTTTCTCTAGGTCCTACACAGATGGACGCGTAAAGGTAAAGCTCCGGAAGTACAGCACCCAGCAGTTACCGCGGCTGGGCTAGCTGTTTATTTCTTAACACACCTGCGTGATGGAGTACACTCTTGTCTTGAAGACTGCACCTGAGAATCCAGGTGTTTTCACCTCTATCCCTACCCAGAAGCCCAAAGAAATTTAGTTTTTTGGGCTTGTTAACTCTTACCCGAGGAACACCATCCTGCACACCCATGTCCCGAAAAAAAAGAAAGTTTCCTGTATTGAACAGTGACCACACAAAAAAAGCTCTTTGGTGTGGTGGGCTGTAAAACAGTGCTACACAGGGTGCAGGGCCAGACTCGGACCTAGTGTCCTGCATCCCGGAAACCTTAAAAAGTTCCCTCTAGAAAAGCCTGTGCTCCCCAGGGCATTGGAGGTTCTCTCTGCAGTGCCCACCCTGAGCGTCTGTGGCCCGGAGGTCTTCCCGTGCGGGGGCCTGCAGTCACCGGAGGGAGGGAGGCCAGCTTGTCGTACAGGGCCGCCCTACGGGGGACACTTTCTGCGGCTGTCACTAACTCCAGGGACCGGTGGGATAAGTGTGCACCGAACAGGGGGAGGAGTGGCAGCGAGTAGCCATGGCAACACATCGGCGTGCCCTCCCTTTTTCTGTTTCTGGCCGGTGTGAATTCGGCCACCCATCTTGGTCTGGAGATCTGCGGGCCGGAGAGGGGGCACCACGCCCGGACGGGATCATTTCTTTTCTCTGCAGCGCTGTTCCACTTGCTAAGTTCAGGCGAGTCCAACCGGAAGATGGCCGTGGCCAGCATTTCTGTAGGGAGCTGCGGCAGACGATGCGGCCCCAAGCACGCAGCCGCCCCGCGCCGCCCGCACGGCCCGGC
>NW_022900942.1:63923554-63941498 GCF_012274545.1 Fukomys damarensis
GAGCGAACGCAGCTGCCCGGCGCCGTCGGTCCCTCCGGTTCTGCAGAAGTCTCCAAGCCTCTGCCTGGAGACCGGGAGGCGCCCGGCCCTCGCCTCCGGGAAGCCCCGCTGCTCCCGGATTTCTGCTACCCTGAAAACGGGAAGCCCCGCCGCGGCCCGCATCGCCTCGGAGTCGCCCCGGTCGCTTAACCGCTCGTCTGAACAAAATAACCCCCATCGAGTGTCTGCTGTTACAGCAGGACCTCCCCTCTCCTAGGCTTGCGAGGACGTTCTGTAAGGTAATGCTTGCAACAGGTACATAAGCAAACATCTTAAGAAACGATGTTACGGTTCCCTGCGTTTTCTAAGGGAAATTCCGCATGATCTCCGTTGATTTTGTAATGGTAACCGACGTGGGCCTGGTGTTGGCTAAGGTGTTTATATGGTACATGTCTTTGTGGAGAGGCGTTCCCTGAAGTGTGGGGAATAGCAGGTCTCCTAATCCAGGGTAGAGCACAGCTCAGTGCCGGAGCCAGGCGGATCCACTTCAAATAAGGGCAAGGTGCTTCCGTTTTCCAAACCTCACTTCTCTGAAATGGACGTCAGGGATATCAGGAGCACCTCCCGGGTTGGCCACTTGTGAGGATTAAGTGAAAGAAATGGCCATCAACTGGGGGCAGGGGCAGGGGCAGGACCGGAACCAAGGGGTTTGTGGCCAGGGTTCACGCTCATCGAACCCGAGACCTTGCTTCTGTATTTCTCTATGCCTAGCTCATAACGTTACACTTAACCCTGCAGGTTTTGTGTTTATAGGAGAATAATAATGACAGCTCTAGCGCAGGATAGGTTATTGATTAGGCAAGCTGCCGCCGAGGCCAGCAGTGCGTGGCCGTGGCCATCTCTCTGTCATGTTCACTGCTGTCCCGTGCTCCTGCTTCTTGCGTATGGTCAGACAGAGTCTGCCTGTGGTGTGACTAACCTGATGAAGTTGAAGCAGTTTGCAGAGATCGTCAGGCCCTGGAGTAGTGGCCGCTGAGAGTTTATCAAGATCAAGTCCTTCCTAAATAGACACTGTGATGGAACCGTTCCTCTCCCAGTGGCACTGCCATGTCAGGTGTGACTCACAGTGTGACAGCCGTGACCTTAGGGGTCACCTGTGGCATGTTGTCCTTCACCTGAGACGACCAGAGCTTCCTGAGCAGCACCTGTCTCTCAGGACTGTGAAGTCCGGATGCTGGAGCCTGTGGGGTGCCGGGCCTGGGGGGGTTACAAAGCAGCCCCCCAAGGGACGTTTGAAATGTCAGGTCACCGGGCTGTCACAGGTGAGTGGGTTTGACCTGTCCACACTGACCTGGGGCCCTCCTGCTGCTACTGACCTTGGAATACAGGTGGGAGACTGGGCCGGTTCCAAATACAGGCTTTGACAGCAGCCTGTGACCCGCTTATCCTGTGTCCCCAGCCTGGGGAGGGACACACCCAGGGTGCCACTTCCCCTTCAGCCTCTCGCTTGATACAAATAGCTGAGAGAACAAAGCTGGCCACAACCCAAGCTAAGTCTAGCCCAGCTGGGGTAGGTGACAGCTCTTCCACAGACCCCAGTGAGAAATAAATGTCATGTCAGCACTGGGAGGTTGTGTCTGCTGTGCTCCAGAAAACACTACACCGTAGGAGGAAAATGTCCAGCCAGTGCCCTCAGCACAGCTGCTCTGAAAACGAAGGACTCAGCAAAAGAGCGAAGGTAGATCCAGCTCGCACGATGTGCATGCAACAAGTAACCTTGGAAAAGGCCCTACCATGGCACGCCAGGATCAGTGCTCTCACATTAAGCTAGAAAGCACAGTGTGTGATGGAGAGACAGCGCGAGTAATTAATTTCTACTGGGAAATCAGTAATACATTTCCAAAGATGTACACTTAAGACCTATTGGATGAGGGAGAGATGGGCAGATGGGAACTGCATTCCAGGCAGAGCTGGGAACAGGGTCAATAAAAGGGCACTGGGGCTTGGCTGTGTTGTGGGCTTTCCAGAGCCCGGGGATGGGAGAGAAGTGGGTGTGAGGCTGGCTCGTGGGGACAGCAGGACCAGTGCCTGCAGGACCCTGTGGTCCACACAGAGGGGTCTGGATTTTATGCTAAACACAGCAACAGCCACCAAGGTGTTTTCCTTTTACACTGAAATTTACTTACATAAACATGTTAGTCTCCCAAACAGTAAATTCAGCTTTGGGCAGGCACTTTTAGTTTCAGATGTCTCTAACCAGGAGACTGACCATGCCTCCTTCTATTAGTTGTTTTAGGAGGGCCCTATGGATGCCATGGGCCAACATCTTGTCCTGCACCGCCTAGAAATACAAGAAAAGGAGCAGTTCGCTCCCGCAATGCCATTTTAGATAAAATGCATAGCAAACATGACCCTAAGAAGGGCAGACATGTCAGACTCCCATTTGAGCAAGTAGGATGACAACCACAACAGTTAAAAAGTAAGAGAAAATTCTAAGGTAATTTAGCTGAAAGACCCAAAGTTGCTGTTTCTAGATCAATAGAAGAGACTTGTTAGATGGTACCGCTAAAAAGACTATGCACTCTCTGAGAATCAAATACAAAGGGAGCAGGCACATTACTAATAGTCGCTTCTAGAAAGTAGGTATTTATAAGACACTATCCTAAGAATTATCATTCCATGAAGTTTCCATTGGTGCTATTGTATAATCACTTTAAAATAATAAAACCCTGCCGGGGATTTAGCTCAGTGGTACTGTGCCTGCCTCGCAAACTCAAACACCTGAGTTCGATCCCCAGTACAAAAAAAAAAGATTTATCATTTATTAAAAATAATAAAACCCAAAGGGAAAAATATACCTCTTAGAAGAAAGGTCAAAATATGTTGTTGTTTCTGAATCATTTTAGCATAAGTGCTGTCCTCATTTTACTTCCTGCAAACAATAAAATGTAAATAATTGGTAAGATTCACATATAATAATCTCTGGTTAGAAAACATCACTCTAAGAAATAATTACATCAATCTGCTGTTTGAGCCCGGATAGAATCTCTTAGTTAATAGCAGTGAGAGAGGAAGATATCCGAGTTCCTTCAGCAGACAGAGCTGAAGCAGAGGAAGGTGCTGGGCCTCTCTCGGAGCAGGGACACGAGGACAAGCTGTGTCATCTAACGTGTGGGGAGCTGCTTCGGATGTTGGCCATGCGGACGGTCTCCGCTCTCTTGCAGTTCTGCGTTCCTAAGATTTCAGAAGAATTGCGTTTGCCTTTCTTTTTCTTTCCTCCCTGCACTATGAGCCGGGTTGCAAAGTTCCAGCTACTTGATTTTATACCAAATTAGAACACAGAGCCCCACTGCAAAGTTTTCTTCTTTTCTGAGGACAAACCTTAAGATTTTGCTTTTGCCCTTGAACAAAGAATACTTCGTCCACTAGAGTAAAACTGGTGTTTTTGTGTGAATATTAAATATTAGTTCATATTAAAAATATTCTATTCTCTCTGAGCCAGCAGGTCATTGAAGCTGAAACTAGTGTCCTGTGAGCTTTTCTCTTCTTTGTTAAGTGTAGACTCCTTCAGCGGCTCAGTTCTTTACCCGTCACGTGGGACTCCAGCCGCCCATTCCCCTTCTCCTCTGGGACTCTGTCCAGACCCATGACACTCAGCTTTCTCAACCGGTGTCCCCTGCAGAAGTGACGGTTTTCTACTTTGCAACTGGAATGCGAATGACATCCCTAACCACAGACGCTAGGAGAAATACCTACTGCAGCCTGCTTACATCAGCTGCATTTTTCTTTCTTTTTTTTGGTACCTGGGATTGAACTCGAGTCCTTGAGCTTTCAAGACAGGCGGCGGAACCACTGAGCTAAATCCCTGGCCCCTTAGCTGCATTTTTCTATGGCCCACACTGTTCACGATCATTTTCCTACTACTCTTGTTTTTTTAACCCATCTTCTGTTGCATTGGTATGCTAACCCTTTAACATGCAAACCCAGTCTAGGTTATTTCTGGGACTTAGCAAACCTATTTAGTGTACCTATCACGTATGGAATCAACTCATCAGTGTAGCTTATATTTGCTTATTTAATATTTGACTTTTCATAATCATTCAAATACTGCCACTTTTTTTTCATTGTTAAACTTTGAAAAAAATCCTACATTCGTGCAGGTTGTGGTGAGCTAAACTTACATCTTCCTGTTTGAGGCAGTCAAAGCTGTAGTGCTTCTTCAACCACTAAGACTTCAGTCTCAACATAATAGGTAGGTAGGGCTGGGGATTTACCTCAGTGGTTCCGGTGCCTTCCTCACAAGTGCAAGGGCCCGAGTTTGATTCCCGGTACCAAGAAAACAAAAACAAAAAATCCATAATAAGTAGCTCAGTTTAATCCCCCCCCCCCCTTCCTCCAGCACGGTGAGCGTGCTCACAGCCTCTGTACCTTGACAGTTTCAGGTGAGACTGGGAAAATGTATTTCGGGTTGATATTGTTTAAAGAAAACTGTAGTAGCTGGCCAAACAGCTATTTACACAGCCCATGAATGTAGAATTCTTTTAGTTTCTTGCTCACCTCACAATTCAGCCCCCCTTTAGAAACTTAGCCTTCCTCCAGCACGGTGAGCGTGCTCACAGCCTCTGTACCTTGACAGTTTCAGGTGAGACTGGGAAAATGTATTTCGGGTTGATATTGTTTAAAGAAAACTGTAGTAGCTGGCCAAACAGCTATTTACACAGCCCATGAATGTAGAATTCTTTTAGTTTCTTGCTCACCTCACAATTCAGCCCCCCTTTAGAAACTTAGGAGGCAAATTTCACATACAGCATAGAAGAAAAGCAGCACAGAGTAATGGGTGCCCCCATTACTTTATCCAGTCTCTGGGCCCTGAGTTTGCAACCTCAGAACATTACACTGCTTCCTGCAGCCAGTGGTCCTTGGGCATGTTACTTAATGACAATACCACTAAGGCTAATTCATTAATTAACTAAATGGTTAGGAGTATAGTTGTCCCTTGATACCATCAGGGGAAATTGGTTTCAGGAATCTCTGTGTCTTTGCTCATCTTTTATACAAGTAGCACAGTATTTGCATGTGATCCACTTACCTCCTACATGTACTTTACATGATCGCTATGTGACATACCCAGTGCAAAGCAAATGCTATGTAAATAGTTGTGATAGTCTGGTGTTCAGAGAATGAGGACAAGAAGAGAAAGCCTGCACATGTTCACTACAGACTCAACGTCTTTTCCCTATATTTTGAATGTGTAGTTGGCTGAATCCAGACATGACAACAGTGGGGAGGGAGGTGTCGGATCTATCTAATGCCAGGCACTCTAGGTGTTGTGGACGAAGCAGGGAGCAGAGGAGCAAACAGTAAACAAATGTATGTGGTCCCCTGGTAAAAAGTGCTATGGAGGAAAAGAAAGCAGGGATGGAATAGGAAGGCAGAAATACGGGTGAGCGATTTCAAATAAAGCTGTTAGGAAAGCTTCCCGGAGAGGGGGATGTGTAGGCCGGTGCCTGAAGAAGGCGAGGGGCCGTTTGAGAGCAGATCATGCTGGAGAGTTTTTCAGGAAGAAAAAGCCGTTAGCAAGCGCGAGGACCCAGGTGGAGCTGTGCCTGTTGTGTAGGAGAAACAGCAAAGGCAGAGGCAGGAAAGAGGGCACCCAGAGGCACTCACCCTACCTCACTCCCTCCATGAAGGACAGGCTACAGGAGGACCTTTGCCTCTGCTTAGAACAAGGTGTGGATGTTTGTGCTGAGCACCAAGTACACAACAACCCTAATTTAACATCGATTTCATCTATTTCTTGGTGATTTCTAGCTTGAGAGAGGGAGAACTCAAGAGCCTAAAACCTTCAAAGAATGATGGAGCTGGGTGTGGTGGTACGTGCCTGTCATCCCAGAACTTGGGAGGCTGAGGCCAGCCTGGTCTAGACTGAGTTCAAGGCCACCTGAACTACATCTTGAAATCCCGTCCAAAACAAGAAAGATGGAAAGTGGCAGTGGTGGGAGGTCTGGCAGGCTGCTGGAGGTCAGGTGATCTGAGAGTCAAGGGGAGAGAAGGGGCAGGCCGGAGAAGCCTCAGTCATGGCTCTAGAGGGCTCGGGGCAGCAGAATCTTCCAGTGAGACCCCCGAGAGCCATCATCACTGTGTAAACCTCTAACATTTATCATCTTCAACGCTAACGTCCAGGATCCCGGCAAAATTCAAGGTGGAGAGATACGAGATGGCGATGGCACTTCCTTCTTCAGACTCGAATGATTAAATCCTGGTGCAACTGGGAATGTTTGTTCTGCAGCCTGTAGTAGCATGAAATGGATGAGACCCCCTCCACGAGATTCTTTATTCCATCCAAGATCCTGTCCGTAGAGGACACTCATCTTCCCATGATCAGCCCAAGTGTCTTGTAGAAAGTAGGCATTCTCTGCCTTCCACGCTTTGCAAATGTGACTGCAGATGTGGCCGAATTGAAAAAGTGGGTTTGTTTCCTCCTCATAATCTATTTGGGAGTCAAACAGATTGTCTGCACAATTAGCCTTTGCTTTGGATCTAAATTCTAGTTTTTCTTTGGGATGAATTTAATCCAGTTAATTTAAGAGCTGCAAAATATTCAAACTGCAGCATATTAAAAGTAACAGGTGACCCTACATATTGCATTATTATTTTTTTAATTGGGGAATAAGCTGCTATATTTCCCCATACTCCTTTTATCTGGTATTAATGAAAGTTACAGCTTTAATCTCCACAGTTAAACAGGAAACGAATCAGTGAAACAGAGCCCTGAGAAGTTCATAAAGATACATGGATGTTTAGTAATTAAGCCACCTAAGATAGTGGAGACAAACGATCAAGTTGTGCCATCGGCTTCTCATTGTGTGTCTTCAGTTTTAGAGTGAAACAGGTTTCCTTTTTGACCAGACTTTTGGAAAAGTCTATTCTATAATTTGAGAAAGTCTTCCAAATAAAATTTCATTATAATTGTCTGCAAGATTTCATTTAGAGAAGTTAAAATGAATATCTATGGGGAGATGTTAGAGTAAATAAAGTTCTTTTAAGGAGAGAAGGTAAGTATTTTCGTGTTTGCTTTTCCATCCCAGGGAGGTATGTGTGCTGGTGTGTTTACCCCGGTGGTGGTCCATACACTGAAGCTGCTGGTGGAGCAAAGCCCCCCCCGTAACTGTTTCCATTAGATAGTTCTGACTATAGTAGACAGTTCTCACTATTTTAGACAGTTCTGACTATTTTTAAGCTCCCGTCTTAGCATGCTGGACTTCAGGGACATTTTTTTTCCTCATTGGGTTTATTGGTACATTTGAGGTATACAAGAGGCTCCTGCTTCCACACAACGGTTCACTCCATAAATGCATAATGAGCACTGGCCACGCATAAGGGATTAGGATAGAGCTGTGAGCAAGATGGGCGTAATCCCTGTGCTCAAGGAGATTAACCATTAGCCTTGGTGTCACATGGGAAGTTTGGGGTGGTGGAGATGAATTTCCTCACCATACAGGAGCAAAGGGATGAGTTGTTTAAGAAAGAGATGTAGTAAATTATACTTGAGTACAAAGTAGCCCCTAATTGATTAATAAATTTGCAATTATGCATATCACATAGGGTTCTAATAATGTTTTGGAAGAGAGACAGTGATCATGATTTTAAAAACAATGAGTACAGGAACAATGGCTTGTAATACTTCACTTATCTTCAACAGGACAATTTTAAGTATTCCTACCTAAAAAAAATATTTGTCGGCTTTTAATTCACAGTTTCAAAGGGAAAGGATTTTGGCCTGTTTGTACTGGGACAGAAACAAATCACACAGTGGCTGACACTAGGCTTGATACAGTCTCTTCTACCCACAAACCAGCGATTTCCCGTAGTTCAAAATTTCCAAATGTCCTTCAACAAAAGAATTTAAAAATATTCAGAGTTCCTCATAATGTCCTAGTAATCTTCAGAAGTTGAAAATATTTCAGTTTCCTGAGATTTAAACCAGAATTCATTCTTTTGTTTTCATCTGTGGAAGAGGGAAGTTAGGATATCTTCTTTACTAGAAAAAGTCAATGGAAGGGGATCTGATAACACTTCTTAAAAAAAAAAAACCTTCATATAGGTTTGGATTATATCTTAAACTTCAAGTCCAGGCAATGCTCGTGCATTTATATTGTTTGGTTTTCGTTATTTATAACTCTGATATAAGTTAAAGCGAAGGAGTTAGTAAACAGAAGCAATTATTTAGTGTTCTCCTCAGCAATTTTATTTATTTATGCCAACTCATAAATTCTGATCTGGTCCAGCCAACTTCCCTTTATTTGCATGCAGTCCTAAGAGGCTGTGATGAATCTGAAATCACAGCAGGAAACCTCTCTCAGCTTTGGTGACTCCGCAGGACACCCGGTCACCGCTATGTTATTTGTTCATTTTTGCCTTCGCTATTATTATCGTCCTACACAAATTGCTTGCCAAATGTTTCTGGAAGCCATGTGATTGTTTCCGCTCAGAACAACCCACAGTTGGATGCTTCTATTTCTTCTGCTGTCAGCTTCGGTAACTTGGTCAGAAATGCTATAGCTCTAGCCACAAGTAAATCATTGCTTCCTGTGAAATTCCTCATTTTTATTGTAGAGATGTTAAATGCAATCTAGACTCAGAGAATGATTTATTTCCTTGCTGATGAAAAAGGGACACTAATCAAGTATTTCCAAAATGATTGTAGTCCCACAGTGGCCAAAGAGAACACCATTCCAACTCTTCTCCAGCATACGCTTTCTGCATCCCTAATCCTTCCTTTCCTCCCCTTCTTTAGTCTTAGAAGGACAAATGGTTCCCACAGTGGCCTGGAGTTGAAACAGTCATCAGAACTCTTTTTGGTTATGTAACGGATGTTCATATACATATTTCACCTGGATTCCTACATATAGAAAATATTAGCAGATATGGAAGAGTGGATGTTTCAGAAATGGAAAAACTGAGATACACAAGCTGAATGACTTGTGCAGGCTGACACAGGCAGCAAGTGGCCCACCATGCTAGAATCTTCTCTCTCCCCAGCAGTTGCTCGCCTCCTAGCCTGGGGGACCCCGAAAATCAAAGACAAATAAATACAGTTGGAAAACAGAGGAAATGTGTTTGACAGTTCATCAAAAGATCTTATTGCCCAGTCAGACAAGTGTAGGTGACCTTTTGTTTGGTTCCTTTAAAAATCCCATGTCGCTATGGAGCCCAGTAGGAACAGCGGGCCCCTCTTCAGGCTGCACCTGGCTGCCCCAGGGTGCCAGAGCCCTCTTTTCCTTTGTGCCCTCCTTTAGCACAACCACGTTTCCTTTTACACACATCCTGTTTATCTTCCGCATTTCCTCATTTAGGATTTTTTGTTTGTTTGTTTGTTTTTGTGATCTGCTGCATTGTAGCGTTCCTCCACTCCTTTTAACCAATCCCACTGAATAAAAATGCCCTATTGTCTGACGTTGCTTTTTCTTTCAGAGGATGAAACTAGTGTGAGCATTGAAAGTTCATTAACCTGAGTTTGAACCTCAGTTCTCTTGCCAGCTGGAGGACTTCAGGCATGTTCAAAATCTCACCCCAGCAGAAAAGTAGATAAATTAGAACTCACCTCACTGAGCTGCTGTGAGGTTTTTAGTGACAAGGTGCTGCAGTGCAGTGTCTGGCACAGAGGCTGTAATCCAGGGTGTAAATTCCACCCTTTTGATAGGACAATTTCTAGTGCCCATGGGAGTCAGGCTGCTGATTTTATACCGACACTGTAGTGCAGGGCCGACCAAGGGGAAAAGAAGGCTGAGCTGATTCAATACACATCCTCCAGACAATGTCTGCCCAGCAACTGTATCATCATGATGAACGTAGATGAAAGCATACGGGATTTCCTGCTGGAGAGATCTTATTAATTCATCCAGGTGAAGAGCTTGAACCTTAGATTCAGAACATTGTGAAAATAGACTCTTTCAATCCACAAGACTCTCCATGAACAGATGCATGAACCTAAGCATATCTATTTATGTCCAAGGAAATATGTATTGAGTTCTTGTTATGCATAGGGCTTTCAGGAGCCTAGCTAGTTTCCAGAGAAAGAAGCATTTGAAAGTTGCAACGGGCATTCTTGAATTTTACTATGCCCCCGGTTGATGTGGAGAAACTTGTTCCAGGTTCCTGGCAGGTTGTGAACCCATATGATTGCAAGATAAACTTGAAGCTGAGAATCTGCACTGTTTCATGGTGACAGGCAGAAGAGGGGGAAATGGTCCCTTCACTCGTTATTATTCCCACCAGACTTTGTGGGTTAAAATCCATTCCCTCCCTCTGGGCCCAGATTCCTGGGCTGCCATGGGAATACACAGATTGCTCCTCTTCATTTGGATTCTGATTATAATCAGGGAGGTCAAAAGTGAAAGCCATTGTCCCAGGTCAGGACAGAAGGTGCAGAATCAACCCCAAGTGCACTCAGCTACCTTATCTTTGACAAAGGGCCAAACACCTTCACTGGAAGAAAGATAGCATCTTTAACAGATGGTGCTTGGAAGACTGTCTTTCCCCATGCTGAAGATTGAACCTAGACCCTTATGTCTCACCCAATAAAAATGGATCAAAGGTCTAAATAGAAAAACAGAAACACTTAATCTGCTGTAAGGTAGAATAGGTAAAACTCCTGAAGGCATAGGAGTAAGCAAAGACTTTATGAATAAAACCCAGAGCACACAGAAATACTACAAAGAATTGACAACTGGGATCTCATCTTATTAAAAAGCTTTTGCACAGCCACAGAAACCAACAAGGTGAAGAGACAGTCACATCAAATTCTCTACGATGAGCATGAGCGTTATTTATGGCAAATGTGTACCAACAGCAGCAACAACAAAATAAGCAGAGGAGGGACAGCCTGGCTCTGGGCATGAAACGATCAGCATTTGATATTAACACTAGGCATTAATCCTCCTTTGGAAGTTCACATGGACATCAAATACTCCACTGATCCGAGAGAGCTCAGGATGTTTTTGTTTTTGTTTGGTACCAGGGATTGAACTCGGGACCTTGAGCTTGTGAGGCAGGTGGCGGCACCACTGAGCTACATCCCCAGCCCTTGGGATGCTTTATGAGAATGCTCGGGATTTTTTAAAAGAGTTTATGAGTTATAAATTCTAAAAGCAAAAAACATATCGTGAATACCTATGAAAGTTCTTCCTCCAACAATGACCAGAACTCTCTTGGTAAGAATTTTAGGCTCTGTGTTCCAAGGCACAGCTGTCACTGTGGAGAGAAACTGTTCTTCTGGAAAAATATTCAGGGAGTATCTCAGGCTGAAACATTCAGGGAGAATCCAAGACACTTCTTAAAATGCCCTGGTATTTTCATGGGGCATACTCAGCTCCTCATAAGGAAAGGGCCATGAGCAAGAAATGATTAGATTCAGTACTGAGTGAGAAAGTACGATCTCAAATATGTAAAACATTTTGTGCACGAAAAGCCGAAACAACATATTCCAAAATATTAGCAATAGTTATGTAGGGATTGTGGCCAAGTGTTTCCTTTTGGATTACTTCTTTTGGTACTTGCTAATTTTTCTGGAGTAAGTATATAATTGCTCTTTAAAAAGGTACTGGGGGTATGAGTATTTCTACACACGCACCTTTACCTGAGCATGTTGAAAGAGCTATTGTCCTTCTATGGAGTTGGTTCTAGTTATTACACCCACAGCGTAGTCAGAGAATAGTTATGGAAGGAGTAGAAAACATATGGGGGAGAGGTCACAAAATCATTTTCCTGAACATATGGGATCTCTGATTCTATCTTATCTACTCTGGGTTGCTGTGATTGTGGATGGGCAGACTGAGCCATTCAAATGGCCCTTAGGGCATGGTTTAAGATGGGGTGAGGAATTCAGCAGGGCCTCAAGAAGACCGTACCACCACTTTCCTGTTGCCTGTGCTACTGCCCACAACATCAAAGTTTAAGAAATATTTCACTTTCTGCTGTCTGGCTGCTGGAGAACTTCCCTTCCAATTCTCTGACCAGCCCTCACTTGTCCCCCACCACACACACACACACGCACACGCACACGCACACGCACACGCGCGCACACAAGCAAGACAAGAAAGAGGAGGAGAAGGAAAAAAAAGATGGGAGAGAAGAAGAAAAGATCTATTCTTAGAGCCATCGCTTGATTCTAGGAAGATAGAGCAGACATAGATGGCTGTAGACAAGGGCTGGGGGGACTTTCACTAGTACACACAAATTACCATTAGTTAGGAATAAGCACAACCTGTTTGGAACTTAGAAAGGAGAGAGTTCGTCCAAGTTGCCAGAATGGCCATGGGTGGAATCTTCAGTTCAGGGCTCTGTGAAGGTTGCTGCCCTCGAGGTTCCTGGGCTTTTCCTTCAGAAGAGCATTTGGCCTCCTGCTTTCCAGTCTCTGAGGCGCTGAACTTCTCACCTCCCTCCAGCCAGATGCCATCCAGGCTTCTCAGGTAGGGTAGAGACGCTGGGAAAGAGCACGGTGCCACCTCGGGCCAACCCTGATGCTATGCCATTTCTCCAGGAAGGGACTCCTGGCTTGAAGCTGCCACCTTAAATATAGGCTGGTCCTGCACATCTGAATTTCAAATAAACAGTGGCTAATTGGTAGGCAGGTGTACACATTTCCGCTCAAAATTACTGGCTGTTTATCTGAAGATCAAATTTAACTGAGCATTTTATATTTTTTATTTGCCAAATTTGGTCACCCTAACCCCAAATAAAGTGATGATAACCAACAAAATGAAATGTTGGTCTGATTTAACCATTTCCACACTGTTGATGGCTCAGTCCTATGTCATTTTCTCATTCAAAGGTCCATGGTTTTGTACTATTCCTCATTCTTACTATTTTGGACTCCCTTTCATTTGTTAGAACATAACAATAGGAACGATGACCTGTGACCATTTATATAATTATAATTAAACTTCATGTACTGAAATATTTGCCCTCTGCATATAATACAGTGGGCCCTCGAGTTAAAACCAGCCTGACATACCAACAACTTGGGTTAAAAACAGAATCTTAGTTTTAACTTAGGAACAAAGTCTTGAGTTATGACCCAAATGCCAGCCACTTATGCCTCCAGATGATCTCAGACACAGATCTAATCCTTAAGAGCTCTGGAAGGAGCACGACCGCATCCTTTCCTGTGTGGGGTTCACTGAGAAATCCCGGTGTCTCTCTAAGGACACTCAGATCCACCTGCATGCATTAGAGAGATTTTGAAGGCTGTGTAGAGGAGCCTGAGCCTTCACTGACCAACCTGAGTTATGATCAGCCCTCAGGAACAAATTGAGTTGGTAAGTGAAGGGTCCACTGTAATTCTAATTGGCAACAGGTTCTTTTGCAGAATGTGGGCAATAACCATTGAGAGGGACCGAGACTGAGCAGCATTCTGTTCAGAAAGTGTTCCAATCCAGGTGTGGTCACACACCCTCAGGGGGTCCAGCAAGGTGGTGGGGATTGAAATATCTTTGACAATATAGTCAAGAAGTCTTTCCTCTGCGGTTTCACAAAGGCAGTCATCCCAACGTCCTCTTGTAACAAAGAAGACAGCAAAACCAAAGAGGTTATATTCAAAGAGGAATGAAAAGAATTAGCATGAGAAAAGACCACACAGAGACTGAAAAAAATTGGAAAAGATTTAGAAGTTCTCCATCCCTGGCTTATGGCAATCACTAGCTCTATCTTTCATAGTTTCCTTTCCTATTTTGATAACTGCACTTCTTCAATGTCTGCCAGAGAAGAGCAGAACAAGCACCTTCCCCAAACACCCCTTGCTGGATTCAAATCCTACACATGCTGCTAAAACAGCAGAAATTCCTTCTATCACAGTGCTGGATGCTTGAAGCATGAAAGCAAGGGGTCTCTCTGCAGACACAGGGTCTCCGTGCCTCCTCTCGTTCCAGGCGATCCTCGGGTTCCTTAGACTGTTGGCATGGGGTCACCCCGGCCTGTGCCTCCATCTTTGTGTGGCCTTCTTTGTGTGTCCGTGTCCTCTCCTCTCCTTGTGATCGTGACAAATGGCACAGGAATGAGAGGACCCGAGCAGGCTGGTAAAAAGCAGAGAGGCACAGACTTTATTCTCCTGAGTATAGATGGACTGAGGGCAACAAGGGGCTGTCAGCCCCTAGCAATGCTTTGTCGGCACTGGAAGTGAGGTCTGGTGCATCTGGCACATATTGGGGTCCAAAGAAGTATTTGTGGTCAGGGTCCACGTGGTGGTCAAGTCAGATGTGCAGCTGGCACCAGGGGGCCTGGCATTGGGAAGATGCCATGCTTCGCAGTTCTTAGCTCTGTGTCAGGAGCATCCCATCCTGTGCTCTGTGTTCTGCTGTGCGACAGGACCGCTCCTGTAGGGCAGAGACAGTGCCTGTATCCGCTGCCTGCTTTGTTGAGTGCTGCGGTTTTATGTATATCATCCAACTGTAGCTGGGAACTAAAGAACATACTCATAAAGCATTTCAGAGCCAGGCAAAGTCTGACAGTAATGACACCAGTCATTAGGTGTTAGGATATCGCACATGTTAAAATATAACCCCCCCCCGCCATTTTATATCTTACTTCCGGGTTCTTCCCCGACTGAGTCCCTTCTCCCGCCAAAATTGTAAAGTGCGAAACTAGAGCTTCTGCAAGGCTCGAAATTCAAAACGCAACCTGGCTTGGGATAGGATAACAAAGACCGCTTCTCTCAAGGAAGGAGCTTCCGTTGCCTGCCCTATAAATAGCCCAGCACTTCCTCTTATCTCTCTCTCTCGCTCTCTGCCTTCCTGCCTCCTGCTCGCCTCCCTACAATAAAGATCTCCTGCCGGACCTCTCGGTGTGTGAGTGACATAATTGGGCAAGGGGCACCCAAAGGGGGCTCGAGACCCCTTTCATTGGTGTCAGAAGTGGGATCTGGGATTACCAGGCCCATAGGCTAAAACGCCTGAGGCCTGAAACCCAGATTCTAGGGCGCCCCTGCTCAGCCCCTGCGCGAAGTCCGCGACCATTCTCCTCGTCGCCATCTTCGCAGCCACCACCAACCTGCTGATCTTCCGACCCACACCTTTTTGGGTAAGTTCCCCTTTCTGAGAAGTCCTCAGGGTAACAGGGACCCCAGACTCCAGACCACCCACTAGGACCACGTCCAGGACAAGGCCGGGGCCCAGGTCCTCTGTCCCTCAGTGGAGGCAAACCCGGTTTGCCTCCTTTGAGTCCAGGACTCAACTGAACTAAGTCCGGGACTTAGCTTCACTTAAGCTCCTATCTTGTGTGAGGGACGTCTTCACAAGAAACTGAGTTTCTATCCTCTAGACTAGGTCTAGAGAAGAGGGGGTCTTATCAGAACTCTCAGAGACGTCTGGTCTTCTGATAACCTCCTGTCCTGGTGGTCATGGGCTCTGGTTCCTCTATACCCGCCGACTCTCCTTTGGGATGCTTACTCAGGAATTTGGAGGGTCTTGATTTAAAACCCAAATGGCTAATTCGCTTATCTACTCAAATTTGGCCCCAATATAAATTAGGCAATCAAAACGTCTGGCCGCCTAACGGCTCCTTTGAATTGGGTCTAATTAGAGACCTTTACAACTTATGTGAGCGACAAGGAAAATGGTCGGAGATCCCATATGTCCAAGGTTTTTCCTATCTTGCTAATCAGCCCTCTCTCTGTTCCACCGCTAAAACTGCTCCAATACTTCTGCTGACCCAAAAGTTTCTGCCATCCGCCTCTGACGCGACTCGTGCCACATTCTGTGGGTCGTCCGGCTCTGCCTCCCCCCGCGCTTCCCGCCCCAACCCCCACTCTGACTCTCCTCCTCGACCAGACCCGGCAGACCATCCTCCCCCATAACGGACGACAAAAAACCCTCTCACCCCTCCTCCTACACCATCCGACTCCTCCCCTCCTCCAGAATCTCCTACCCCTCCCATTTCCCCTGACTCACCACCCACCCCACCCTATACTCCATCTCTCACCCTCTCCAAGACTCACAAAGGCCACACAATTGTGCCCTTGTGCGAAGTACCCGGAGCTGAAGGAATTGTCCGCGTTCATACCCCTTTTCCTATGTCTGAACTAGCTCTCATTCAGGCCAGACTTGGTTCTTTTACAGCCGATCTGACTACCTTTATAAAACAATTTCAACTTTTGACTCAGTCTTATCAACTGACTTACCATGATCTTTTTGTAGTTTTAACCAATGCCTTAACTCCCGAGGAAAATAGAAGAGTGCTGGATCAGGCTCGTGCACATACAGACCAAGAACATTTAACCAACAATCACCACCCAGCAGGTGCTGCTGCAGTCCCTGATCAGGACCCAGAATGGGACTACAACACAGAGGTGGGAATTGCAGCTCGAAACAGGTACATTAGTTGTCTCCTTCATGGGCTCCGCGGAGCTGCCATGAAGTCCATTAATTATGAAAAGCTTAATGAGATCATACAGGATAAAGATGAAAATCCATCTGCCTTTTTACAAAGGCTGACTGACGGCCTCCGTCAACATACCAAACTAGACCCTGAATTTGTGGATGGCCAGAGATTAATTATGATGCATTTCTTTTCTCAGAGCTACCCTGACATTAGACTTAAATTAAAAAAGCTTGATCGGGGGCCCTTGACCCCTCAGGCAGAGGTTCTGGCCACAGCATTCAAGGCCTACTATGGCCGGGATGACCTCAAAGCTACAGAGAAATATCAATTATTAGCACAGGCTCTTAATTCGACCAGTCCACCTGAGCCACAGGGAAGAAAACCCCTACAAAAGGGCTCCCAAACATCAGGCCCCTGTTACAGGTGTAATCAGGAAAGCCACTGGGCAAAGGACTGTCCCAATCCCAGGGTGCCAACTAAGCCCTGTCCCAAATGTCACCAGAAGGGACATTGGGGTATAGACTGTCCCTTGGCATCCACCCGCCATCAGACCATCAGCCCCACAGCTCCCCAACATGCAGACCTGATAGGTCTAGTGACAACTGAGGGACTATGAAGAGGCCCTGGCACACCTGGCCCAACGCGGATCACCGCCCAGGAGCCCAGGATAACCTTAACTGTGGCAGGTAGGACGATTTCTTTCTTATTGGATACTGGTGCCAGCTTTTCTGCACTACGAGAATACTGGGGGCCTACCTCCCTTTCTCAGACTTCTATTGTTGGGGTAGAAGGCCAATTACAGCGCCCTCTCCAGACTCCCTTACTGTCATGCACAATTGACAATTTTCCATTCCTTCATTCATTCCTAGTTCTCCCATCCTGCCTGGTCCCTTTATTAGGCCATGATATTTTATTTCAAATTGGAATATCCATTCATTTTTCTATGCTGAGCCCTTCCAACACTCCGACAGCTTCCTTTTGCCTGGTACTATCCCAAGCCCTCCAATCTCCATCTTCCCAACCCAACTGGCCAATTAGTCCCTCTCTTGTCAATCCTCAAGTGTGGGATATTCACTCTCCCTCAGTAGCCAAATGTCCCCCTGTCAAAATTCTCCTTAAAAATCCTTCACAATTCCCTAACTTGGCACAATACCCCCTTCCCCGCTCTAGCTTAGAGGGATTAACCCCCATAATCCATGATCTCTTACAAAAGGGACTCCTGAGACATGCTAACTGTCCCTATAACACCCCCATTTTAGCAGTAAAAAAACCTAATGGGACATACTGATTGGTTCAAGACCTTAGGATCATTAACTCAGCTGTAGTTCCTATACATCCTATGGTACCAAACCATACACACTCCTGTCTTCCATTCGATCTGATGCTACTTATTTTTCTGTTTTAGACCTCAAAGATGCATTCTTTTCTATCCCCTTACATAAAGACTCTCAAGATATTTTCGCATTCACCTGGACCGATCCCTTCACCAATGTGTCTACCCAGCTTACCTGGACTGTCTTGCCTCAGGGCTTTAGAGATAGCCCCCACCTGTTTGGTCAAATTCTAGCACAAGATCTTTCTCTTCTCCAAC
>NW_022900942.1:63942752-63955685 GCF_012274545.1 Fukomys damarensis
CTAACTCTAAACTCTATGCTGCCCCTGGGCCCACCAGACCCCTTAGGTGACCCAAACACAACCCCATAAAGCCCTTTCCTTAACCAGAGATCAGCTTATCTATCTACATAGACTTTTCCATCCAAACTCTTACTGGCCTTCTAAATTCACAGGACATTTCGAACTCTAACTCTATGCTGCCCCTGGGCCCACCAGACCCCTTAGGTGACCCAAACACAACCCCATAAAGCCCTTTCCTTAACCAGAGATCAGCTTATCTATCTACATAGACTTTTCCATCCAAACTCTAAAACCTTACTGGCCTTTCTGGAGCCAATGGCTTCTCTTTCTCCTTCGGATAAATTGTTCCTCCAAAACCTGACCTTCACCTGCCTCATATGTAAAAAATCTAACCCCTCTACCAGGCCCACCCCTTTTCCCACACATCAAGCAAGAGGTACATTACCAGGCATGGACTGGCAAATTGACTTTACACATATGCCTAAGATAAAAAAAATATAAATACCTGTTAGTGCTAATAGATACTTTTTCAGGATGGGTTGAGGCCTTCCCTACTACAAACAAATGGGCCTCTACTGGTTCTCTTTTGATCTATAAAGAACCATATATAAGACACTTATGGTTACTCCCACAGCTGTCAAGTTAACTAAAGTTCAGCTACTACCACTCTAAAATAAAATAGATCTATCAAGAAAACTTCATAGACTTTGACTCCAGGAGACAATTCACTCAAAGCCCTGCTCTAAATTTAAATATTGCCCAGGATCCTTCACAATCATCCAGTCCTGAGTCAGATAAGCCAAACTAACTGTTTACCCTCTCATCCTCTCACAGGATATTGTGACCCATTTCACCCCACAACAGCCATTGATATCCTAAGTCTTCTTAATATCCTAAGTCTTCTTATATTAGTACTCCTGAGACTTGTCCTTGGGATAGGATTGGCCACAGTATCTCCTCCCAATTATAATTTTACTTCCAGATGTTTACTCTCATTGACCTATTACCTCATAATCTCATTCTTTGCCATTCTTAATTACTGGAAACAATAATGGCTCCTCTCCTGCTCCTGTTTTCTCTCCCAAACCTTACCCAAGCCAATAAGCCCCTGATGTGTTCCTTGACTCACTCCCAGCCTAACTCAGCCCTCCTTCAGACCCAGGTATGATCTCCTGAAATCACATTCCAGGCCACCTATGCCAGTTCTTTGACCAAATCATCAAATTCCTGCCGCTCTTCAGACTGGCCCATAGCTGATTTCTGCTGCCCTTTCCATATGTACCTATACAGTTGCCCCCTGTGTTCTCTTTCTTATTCAATCCCAGGTCAGTTGCCTCTCCACTCAAGTCTCCCAACAGACTGCTCACCAGCTGATACTTCAGGTCAGAGACCCCAGTGAGACCACCATGTTACATGATTACATGACAGCCAACCAACTAACCATAGCTCTGATCTCGGCTCAATTTAAACATTTTCTAAATGGTCTTTGGACTGATATTTTCTGGTTTGTTCCCCACCCTCCTCCTATTACCTACATAGCTGACTGGATCACTAATACATGACTCCAAAACTTTATCAGATTTCACCCTGTCTGAAGTCACAATCTTTACCTTTATACTTGTTCTTAATAACCCTCCAACCAGTCCACAGCCTCATACAAATTATCTTCTACTCTCCCCTCCCTCCTTAACTGATTTGTATGCTTGGACTTTTCTCAGGAAGCCCAAACAACAAATCCAATGATAATGCTGCTACTGTTAACAATTCCATGTTCATAAAGGACAACTCAGCTGGCCAACCTCCATGCCTGCCCCCTAGGTTGATTTATTGCCCCAATTCGGCAGGAAGTAGATACAGAAGACAGACTCTCCACCCCTTTTCCGCCTGCCATGGACATGTTGGCTGTCGATTGTCATCCAAAATCAAAGAGTGGGGAATGTTAGGAGATCGCACATGTTAAAATATAACCCCTCCCCCGCCATTTTATATCTTACTTCCGGGTTCTTCCCCGACTGAGTCCTTTCTCCCGCCGACTGAGTCCTTTCTCCCGCCGAAATTGTAAAGCGCGAAACTAGAGCTTCTGCAAGGCGCGAAATTCAAAAGGCAACCTGGCTTGGGATAGAATAACAAAGAAAAATGAGAATCAAGACTTGCCATGTAAAGGTACATGATCCCAACAATGAATGTAACTGTACTGTATCCCTAAATGTACCAATAAACTCAATTAAAAAAAAAAAAAGAATAACAAAGACCGCTTCTCTCAAGGAAGGATCTTCCGTTGCCTACCCTATAAATAGCCCAGCACTTCCTCTTATCTCTCTCTCTCACTCTCTGCCTTCCTGCCTCCCACTCGCCTCCCTACAATAAAGATCTCCTGCCGGACCTCTCGGTGTGTGAGTGACATAATTGGGCAAGGGGCACTCAAAGGGGGCTCGAGACCCCTTTCATTAGGATACAGGGCAGATGGTCTACGGATGATATAGGACCTCCAAATAATCGAAATAATGTAAGAGAAATACAACTCTCAACTTGCTAGATGTGCAGACATGCCAAGTTCACGTTCTCTAAAATCAAAGAATGAATTCTAGGAACAACAGAGGTTAAGAGTAGGAGGAATTTATGGAGAGAAAGACAGCTGCTAAGAGAAGAAGATGGGGGACCAGAAAGTGGGTTGCCGGACCACCCCACTTCTCAAAGTGTTTTACTGAGCAAAGCCACAAGGTGAGGCACGTTCACAGTGGGACAAAACTACAGTCAGCTAATAAGATTACAAGTGCAGACCCTTAGGCCATACTGATCCAGTGGAAAATCACAAGGTGGGACAAAACTATGTCAACCAAAAAGATAATAAAGTATAGTCCCTTAGGTAATAGTGATTAAATGGGGTTCCAGTGGGGAAGCAAGTCACGTAGCAAGTGGTACTTGGACCAACAAGGATTTCCCAGAAGGAACAGAATAGGGAGATTTTGATGCCCACCTGAGGTGACTGATGCCTATTCATTGTAACAATCACTGCTGTTTATCCCTAGGGAAAATGTGTGAGTGTAGTTGTTCTTCTTTTTCTTGAAACCTGGCCTTCAAAAATGAGCCTCAGACCACAGCGGCCTTCTGTGCTGAGGGCCCAGTCTACCTGCCTTATAACATCTCCTAACTAGTTTGGCTGTCTACAGTAATGAGCCACAGGACCCACTGTAATGATACGGACTCATCTTACAGTTCCATCTGCAAAGAGCGCATGTCTGAGTCAGCTCACATTCTGAGGGTGAAGCTTTGGGCAGACGCCATTCCACCCACGTATGGCGTAGCACTTCCGCAGTGTGCAAACTCATTTGTTTGCCGGTTCCCGCAGTGGGTGATGAGGTCTCAGAATTCCTCTCAGAATTGCTGTCTAGTCCAGTATCTGACATACGGGGATAGTCATTGATGATCTGCTTCTGTGATTTTCTGACAGTCAACTTTCCCACCCACTGCCCTTTGTGTGGTACTGGGGATTGGATCCTGCGACTTCACACTGAGCTATATCACCAGCCTACTTCAAAAAATTCTATTTTGACACAGGGTCTATGCTAAGTCACTGAGTTTCTCAAGCGGCACTTGAATGTGCAATCTTCCTGCCTCAGCCTCCCAGAGTGCTGGGATTACAGATGTGCACTGCCATTTGTTGATACTCTTCCTTCCACAACTCTATTTGTAATTCACTTTCTGCTTTGTAGTATTTGTTCCATCTTCAATGTGTTGTTTTTAAATCTGTCCTAAACAGTTTCAAGAAAACAGGAGATTTCTAAAGAAAAGTGTGAGAGAGAAGCAGATGGGAGGTGGGCCGAGTCTGTACAGAGCGTCTGTCCCTCCGGATGCCTCCCCATTGTTGTGCTACCACAGCTTCCTGGCCTGTGATTCTGAAACTCTTAAGTACCGGGTAAAGCTTCTACCTTCCTTGGATGCAGGGCTTTTCAGGGATTGGAATTATTGTGAGTTTAAGGGTAAGTATTAGTAGAGAGGCAGGCTATGCTTCTGTAACGCATGAACTAGAACTACAGCAAAACCCACCGGCTTCAGCAAAGTCGAAGTTTATTTGTTACACTGGACCCAAGTGAGTTAGCCCCAGGAAGTTGGATTCTGGTCTCTGCCTTGGTCCCGGTTTCCTTCTGACGCATTGCTCTGTCTGGTGCTGTAGTTATCCCAAAGTGGCAACCACCATTCCCACGTGGCTACTGAGCTTCTGAAATCTGGGATGTGGTTTAAGTATAAAACATAAATCCAATCTCATAGACCTCCCTTGTATTCAAGGAAGAATGTAAAAGAGCTGATTAGTAATTTTTAGGTCGATTGTATGTTCAAATCACATTTTAGATGTATTGTGTTAAATATTATATTAATTTCCTCCATTTCTTTTATTTGCTCAGACAGTTTTAAATTACATCTGTGGAGCACATTGTTTTTCTATGGGACTGTGCTGTGTTAGAATGTGGAGAGTTGCCTCTGTGTGGTATAAGCTGATTCACTGTACCATATACATGGTGAGCTGGCAGGAAAAATAAAGCAGAGGGCAAATAATTTTCTTTTATGGCAATTATATGCTAGTTGCACAAATCCGTTTCACATTCCATGGGTCAGGAGTAGTAGGAAGTGTGAGGACATGAGGTGTGTGGCTTGTGGCCATGCGCTATCTGAAAAAGGAAAGAGAGTAGGTTCCAGGTGACAGATTCTGCTAGGCTCTTTCACAGCATGCTCCTGGGAAGCGGCGCAGCTCACTTGGAATAGAAAGGAAGTGATAGGCCTTTCCTAGGACAGGAGATAGGGAAAGATAAAATAGGAGGGCATTCAGATTTGGAATGAAAAATAACCAAACCAAGATATCTCAGCATCTGAAGTAACTCACAAACTAAAACAAGAAAAAAAGAAAAACAATGGCTAAGGCCAAAGAGGAATTGAAAGCGGAGAGGCTATTCTTATGCTCCAGGCAGTGTGGAAGAGAAAGAGATGGAGGAGTATCTATGAAATCAGCTCTGCACTTCCATGTCTGGGGCTCAGAAGTTTGGTCATCGCTTTGTTGCCAGATACTGGAGAATGGATATGTGAGACCAATAGTAACCCAATATGGAAATATTGCCCTGAAGGACAAGACAGCAGGAATGAAAGTTCAGTGACGGGGCCTCAGAACTACTAACTCAGTCGTACCTTTGACCCGAGGTACCGCAAATGACTCAGAGGAGGATGTGGGTTCTAATGAGATTGTGAGGGAGAAGGTAATCTACACTGAGAGTACTGAGCTTGAATCTCACTGAGACCGGAGAAAAGCCCAGATCACACCATCCCCTGAGGGACCAGATGTTTCTACCTCTCCCCAGAGAGCGGCCATAGCTACCTGCCTTCTGCTTGTCCCAGGAAGGTCAGTCAGCGCTTGCTCACTCAAGCAGACTGACACGAGTCACAGGGTGACTGACTCACTTAGTGTCCATGATCAAGGCAGACCAACTTTCCATACTTAGGGAGACCTAGGAGTAGAAAGCCTCCTTCCCTCCATCTTGGGGGGTGGTTAGGATATGACAGCTCCTTAGGGCTACTTTCCCTGTCTTCTACTACTAACTGCTCAGCCCCACTCCAGACCGGAAGGACGCAAGCTGATTGTTGAGGCCATGTCAAACTGTGACCAGCTTTTTCTTAGCTCATCAGTTTCACTGGTACATTTTCGGTACACGTTACAATGACATTTATCATTGGGAACTTTACCTTTACATGATACATTTAGTTCTTCTTTTTTCCCCATCCCCTGCCCTCCCTTCAACCCCTCACCACCCCCCATTTACAAAGACTTTGTTTCCATTTTTTCATTTTTGCATATTAATTCCATTCCCTTCTTTCCTATCCCCAACCTCTCTCACTTCCTTTTCCTCTTTGGACCTTTTCTTCCTATTTCACGTATCAATTATACATTTTGATCTTTATTTACACTTTCAGTTTCTTTCACCAGAGCAACTATTCAGTATTTATTCACATGTGTCCTATTTATTTCACTTAAGAGTATGGCCTCAATGTGCATCCATTTATCTATAAATGTCTCTAATTTCTCATTCTTTATGGCTCCATTTTATTAAAAAAAATCTGGGGCCAGGGATTTAGCTCAGTGGTGCCACTGCCTGCCTCGAAAGTGCAAGGCCTCAAGTTCAATCTCTGGTACAAAAACAAACAAACAAAAAAAATGACTACATCTTTATCCAGTCTCCAGTGGATGGGAAATTGGGCTGTTTCCTAGTTTTAGCTATTACAAACTGTTCCTCTATAAACATGGGTGCACATATATCACTGTGATATGATTCTTTTAATTCTTTTGGGAAGACACTCAGCAAAGGGATGGATGGGTCAAAAGGGACTTCTAATCCTAGTAGTTTGAGGTGTCTCCATAATGATTTCCACAGTGGTTGCACCGGTCTGCACTCCTACCAAATATGGAGAAGGGTTCCTTTCTCCTCACAGCCCAGGCAGCATTTGTTATTGGTTGATTTCTTGATAGCAGCCATTCTCTCTGGGGTGAGATGGAATCTCAGTGCTGTTTTCATCTGCATCTCTTGAATGACCAGTGATGTTGAACATTTTTTTATGTTATTTGCTGCTTTTACCTCTTTGTCTGAGAAATGTCTGTTCATTTCAGATGTCCATTTTTGAATTGGGCATCTGAGGAAAAGCTGATAAAATTTTTTCCTACATTGGGGTTTCTCTTGCATTGCAGAAGCTTCCCTCCCCTGGCAGGACCTGGCACTTGTGAGGCAGGTGGTGGTGCAGAAGCTTTTTAATAAGATGAGATCCCAGTTGTTGATTCTTTGTGCTGGTTCCTGTGCTACTGACATTTTGTTCATAGAGTCTTTTCCTATGCCAATTCTTCAAGAGTTCTACCTAACTTATCTTCCAGCAAGTTTAGTGTTTCTGCTTTAGTATTTAAATCTTTGATCCACTTCAATTTTAGTTTAGTGCATGGTGAAAGGGGTCTAGTTTTAATCTTTGGCAAGTTGAAATCCAGTTTTTCCAGCACCATTTATTAAAGAGGCTATCATTCCTCCAGGGAGGGTAGTTGGCTCCTTTGTCAAAGATGAGATGGCTGAGTACACCTGGAGTTGTTTCTGCATCTTCTAATCTATTCCACTGATCCTCAAGTCTGTTTCTTTGCCAGTACCATGCTATTTTTATCACTATGCTTTGTAGTATAGTTTCAAGTTGGGGTTTGTGATACACCCTGTCATATCTTTGTTGCCTAGAATTGCTTTTGCTATTCTAAGTCTCTTCTGGTTTCAAATGAATTTTTGGATTGTTTTCTCTAGTTCTATGAAATATGCTGTTGGGATTTTAATTGGGATTGCACTGAATCTGTATAGCAGTTTTGGTAGTATGGCCATTTCACTATGTTGGTTCTTCCTACCTGGGAGTAAGGGATGTCTTTCCATTTTCTTATATCCGCTTTGATCTCTTTTTTCAGAGTGCTGTGATTTTCAGTGTAGAGGTCTTTTACTTCCTTCATTAGATTGATTCCTAGATATTTCATTTTTTTGGATGATATTGTGAAAGGAATTGTTTCTCTAATTTCTCTTTCAGTGAGTCTGTTATTTGTATACAAGAAGGCCATGGATTTTTTAGTGTTTACCTTGTATCTAGCTACTCTACTGAATCTGTCAATCAAGTCTAGAAGTCTATTGGCAGAGTTTTTTGGGCCTTCTATCTATGTAGAGTATCATATCATCAGCAAATAATGACAAATTTAACTTCTTCATTTCCTATATTTATTCCTTTTATTTCTCTCTCTTGTCTAATTGCTGTGGCTAATGTTTCCAGAACTATATGGAACAGGAGTGGTGATAGTGGACTTCCTTGTCTTGTTCCTAATTTAAGTGTGAAATCTTGCAGTTTTTTGATCATTTAATATGATGTTGGCTGTTGGTTTTTCATAGATGGCTTTTATCAGGTTGAGATAAAGACCATCTATTCCAATTTTCTGTAGGATTTTTTTTTATCATGAATGGGTGTTGGATTTTGTGGAATGCTTTTTTGCCTCTTTTGAGATGACCATATGATTTTTGTGCTAGGCTCTGTTAATATAGTGTATTACATTTCTTTATTTGTGTAAAGCCATGACCAGCTTTAAGAAGCCACAGTTTTCAAAGTGTCTTAGACACATGATGTAGGAATGTGAAATCAGACTTGTAGGATCATTCACTCCTGGTGAGGTTGAATGGATGGAAGAGTTGGAAAAATACTTTCATGGTTAAAAAAAAAAAAGCTAAAGCAGCAGTGATGAGCTAAAGGAAAAATCTGTATTGGAACTAAAAAAACCAGTAGTGGTCTGAAGATCAATTGGAAGAAAATTCTCATTGGCAAAAAAGTAAGGTACAAACACAGAAATGGAAATCATGGGAGGAAAGATCAGAGAAGTGGAAAACGAAGCAGCAAACCAAATATCTTAAGTACAGCAATAGGATGTCAAAGGCAGAAAAGTATGGATAGAAAATAATTAAGTGGAAGACTTTTTTTTCTAATTTGAAAGAAAAAGGGAATGGACACCTTGAAAAGACCCCAAGAATCCCAGCAGGATAAGAAGAAGTGGGGGTAGGTGGGAAAGGGATTATTCTGGTGAAATTTCTGTGTTCCAAGGAAAAGAGAACACTTCAGATGCTATTAAGATACTATTAGATGCTTTAAGAAAACAAAAGAGGGGCAGATTAGTATCTTACTTCTCATTTGTAACATTGAGAAGACCTAAAAAAAAAATCACTAAGCAGCAAAGATAAAATTCAATTCCTCAAGAAAAAATAAAGACAGTTTTCAGATAGGCAAATATACATATTTTATACTGCTCAAATACTCCATCCAAGAAAATTGCCCACGTGTGCAATTAAATCAAGTGCAATTAAAACTAACCAAGTGCAATTAAATCCAAACAAAACTCTCCATCTAGGGAACAGTGCCTATACAAATAGTGCATAGTAAAGTACACACATGGATGTTTGTAATGGTAGGTGATGAAACAAAAAGAGCACACTGTAGGAGAAAACTCAGTGGGGACTAGAGCTAACTGTTTGAAAGTGCTTCAGTAAAATTTAGGTGGGGCAGAGAGAGGAAACAGTGACTGAAATAAACTTTGCTATAGGTGAGAGGGGAGTGAGGATGTAAGCATGGAAGAAGCCACCTCGGTGTGTGATGGGCATTGTCCCCCAAAGGCTTATGTTCTGGAAGCTTGGTTTTCAGTGCCATGGAATTGAAAGGTTGGACCTGTGCAAGGCGGTGTCTGGTTGGAAAGTACTCTGTCATGGGGGCAGCACCCTTGGAAGAAGTTGGTGCTCCTTGCACCGGGGTGAATTAAGTCTCCGGAGACTGGATTCCTTTACCACGAGTGTGAATTGCTGTGAAGCAAGACAGCCCCTCATGCTTTGACCTCTTGGCAAGCTCCTGTTTCCCCATGGCTTCTCTGTCACACATGCAGCAGTACGGGGCTCTCACCAGAAGCCAAAGATGTGCTGGTGCTGAGCTTCTGGGTTTTCAGAACTGTGAGCTATCCATTAACCAGCTTCAGGTATTTTGTTATTGAAACAGAAAACAAATTAAGATGGTAGAATTGGGGAAGGCATACCCAAATAAGCTGTCTCAATGAAGTCTATATTTTTTTAATAAAATGGAGAAACATATAATTTGTGATTGCTATGAGCACAACCATTATATATATATACATTTTTTTAAGCATTAAGAATTTTTCAAAATTAACAAGAATTAAAAAAAGGAAGTATAGATTTTTATCATGACCAAAAATGTAAGAGGAAGTAAAATTACATGAACATTAGCAATAAACATTTAATTTTATCTTTTTTTTTTTTTCTTGGTATCAGGGATTGAACTCAGGACCTTTCACTTGCAAGGCAGGCGTGGCTAAAGCCCTGACCCGTTCTTTCTTTTTTTTTTTCCTAACAATGAACATTTTAAATGACACAGAAGTATAAAGTCCTGCATATTCAGTAGCAAACTCAATAAGAACAGCCATAAGCATTGCTAACAGGAAACATTATTGGGTTGGACAAAAAATTAAAAATCTGGTGGAATGATTTTTGCCTAAAGTAGACTGAAAAAGTGTGCCATAGAGGACGATGAGTTCACATTGACTTGGTGTCTTGGTCACTTTCTCATTGCAGAGACACAATACCTGACACTCACAACCCAAAGGAGGAGAGATTTATTTGGGCTCACATTTTTGAAGTTTTAGTCCTTATTCAACAGATTCAGACATAAATTGCATGATGGAAGGGTCTGGCTGAAGAAAACTGCTAATGTCAAGGTGGTTAGGAAGCAGAGCAAGAAGGGAGAAAGTAGGGAGAAGGGTACCCTCTTCCAGGGCTGCCTCCCAAGAGCAAGTCAGCGCTATCATGGGTATGATTCGATCACCTCCAAAAGCCCCATCTGTGCGGCTTCAGGGCGATGTCTAGATATAAACCATAATACTTGGTGGATGTATTGCTCCGTGGTTGTCACTGTCACCAGAAGACAGAAGATCTGAAAGGAAATAATTAGTCCCCAGGCCAGCTGAAGACCACCACCCAGCCCTTACGTGGGAAAGGAAAGAGAAATTAAATCTCCTACTTGTGTGCTGGAGCTGGAAAATCATCCCTTTGCCACCATCATGGTAGAGAATGGATTAGTCAAAAGTCATCAGTACATGGTAAGTCTAGGAAGAAATTTTAATGAGAAACATAATATTCACTTAATTTTGTATCTTCTATAGACTACATACTAGATGGTAGGGAAATATAAAAGCAGTAATTATACAGTGTAGAAATTGGACACTGCCTCAACTAGGTGATAAACTTTAACTTCATTTGTGAAGACATGCTCTGAAGGACACAATAGCTTTATGTGATTTTCCAGGCCAGGATGCATAACTTGAATCTGATCTCAAATAAATATCAGAAAAATCCCAGATTAGGACTATGCTATTAAAAAAACAGTGGGGTAATTGTGTGTGTGTGTTTTTTTTAATATTAAAGTCATAGAAGATTGCAGAGCTGGGGACAATGCCCAGCTCTTAGGCTATTATTAGGCCAACGGGCAAAACTGGAATACAAATCGTTGAGTAAATCAAAGTATTCCAGTGTTAAATTTTATTAGAGTTGATGACTGCACTTTGCTTCTGCGAGAGAGTATTGTTATTCTTATCAAATACACACCAATGCATTTTGGACTGTTGTGTGTATAACTTACCCCCAGATGACTCAGAAAAAAAGACATGGTTACTTTTCTGTTGTCTGAATTTTGGTTCTAGGGCTAGATATCTGATAAATGCATCTCTCCTTTTCTACCTGGCTCTTTGTAAAAGAGATATAATGAGTTTTTCATAGCCAGATATCACAAATGATTTAAAAGTTATAATATTTAAGATTATAAGATACATTAGTCAACTTTCCCATTGTTGGACATGATTGACACCCAACACTCTCAAGTCAAGGGAGTAGAAGTTTAATCTGGCTCAGTTTTGGGGGATTCAGTTCATAGACAGCTGGCTCCAAGGCCAGAACATTTTGGCAGAAGGGCATGGTGGACTAAAGATATTTAGTTCTTAGAAGCTGGGAAATAGAGCTGGGGAACAGTGCCAGAGAGGAAGAGGAGAGAGACCAGACACAGTACCTGTTATGGTTTGTATCTAAATGCCCCCCCCCAAGTGCCTCATGCAGTCATAGGTGGGCCTTTTCAGAATTCACATGATCTAGAGTGTGTGATGCTGGAATTAAGGGTATGTGATTACTAAATTAGCCCTCTGATTGTTTTGGCATACTTCTGAGTAGGATTAAGCCTGCCAGTCCCAGGGTGTGAGTGCTACCTGCTTTAAGTGCAGGTAGTTTGGACACAATACAAATGGATGGAAAGAATCTGTCCTTGCTTATCACTTCTTTCTGCTTGCTGCTTTGCTACTTCCTGCCTACCCTGGACTGTTTCTCCTCTGGGATGCCCCTCTGCCATGCCACCCTGCCTTGGAGCCAGCTGGTTATGTACTGAAACCTCTATAAACTTGAGCCAAATAAGCCTTTCTTCCTTTAACTTTGAGAGTCAGATATTTTGTCTCAGCAACAAGAAAAGTAACTAAGACAGCACCTAAGGTCACCTTCCTACCTCATTCCCCAAGAATATACCCAGATATCTGCTCCATCAGTGCCTAGGACTCCCAAGACAATTGTTTGACAGCACCCAGCTGTAACCCTCATGTAAAGCATCCATGAGTGGATACACAAATAAGTCAGTGGGACAAAAGACTGCAGAAACAGACATACATCTAAAGCACCTGACTTACGACAAGGCACCCCTGCAGGCCATAGAAGAGAGGAAGGCCTTCGAGTACCAGATGCTGAGTGAGGTGCCTATATGTGAACATTGTATCTTCTGTCCCATCAAACGCGAATAGCAATACCAGGTGGGCTGCATATCTTAGTAAAGAAAATAACTCCAAAAAGACATCTAGAAGATTCCAGGGATAGTCTCTCCAAAGCTTTTCTTAAAGAGGACACAAGGGCACTCCCGCTAAAGGAAATGATGGCGGAATCAACTTTTATTATAAGTAACAGCTTTTGTCTTCAAATGCGAAAACAGTCACAGAGCAGGAGGACATAATTGCAATGCATGTTTTCAATGAAAGACTATTTCCAGATAGACTAAGAGAGTTCAGAAGAGTCAATCAGGACAGCCTTACAAAAATTCACAAACTGAACTCATCATTAAAAAATTGAAATGAAAAATAAACATACAAGAAGGGGCTCAAATTCTGTAGTCATCAGAAAAACAAAAATTAAACCAATGAAGTAAATAATGAGGTCAATAACCAGTAGCAAGGATGTAGTATAATTGCTAGTTTGTCCAGACTTGGTAGCAGTGTATATTGGTATAAATACTTTAGTCAACTGTTTGACAGTGTTT
>NW_022900942.1:63955703-63967106 GCF_012274545.1 Fukomys damarensis
ATATATATATATACATATCTTACAAATTGAACAATTCTATTCCTAGATGTATGTTCAATAAAAAATTCAATGCATAAATATGTGTACTGAAAAGACATAAACTAGAATATGCACAAAATGTTATTTGTAATAGCCCCAAACTGGAAACAAGCACGTTTCTATCAATAGCAGAATGAATAAAGAAGAACCAACATGGATTATGTAAAGGTGCAAATTTCCAATGATGAATGTCATTACATTGTATACCTTAAATGTACCAATAAAATTAGTTAATTTAAAAAGCAGAATAAATAAATTGTGTTATAGGGACAAAATAGATTACTATACAGCAGTGAAAAATACCACTATCCATAAGTACATAAGTGAATTTCACAGGTGCTATGCTATACAACAGAATTAAGACACAAAAGGCTACATACTGTGTGATTCAATTTATACAACATTGAAAAAGCGACAACTCTAATTTAGAGTGAGAGGCATCAAATACTGGTCACCTTGGGGATGAAAGATGAGGAGGTGTCCACTGGGTAGGCTTCTGACGGGCAGGTGAGAAGTAACTGGGTGGTGCTATTTCTGTGATGGGAGAATGCGTCACCCTGCCCAGATCACAGTTCCCTCCTACAGAGACCTGTGCATGGAGGGACATACCAAGCTGTCCCCCAGTGCTGGGATGGAATCATAGCGGGAGACCTTCTCTGGGTTTTCTGTTCCTGCATGTTCCACTGACAGCAGGAAGCTCGTGTACTTCTGCATTTCTTTGAGGCAGGGTTTGTTCACTTGGAAGATTACAGTTAGCAAGGACCATGACCAACCGTGACTAGAAACGAAGGCCCCAGGAATGGGCTAAGTCCATACTGGTCATCAGAGAGGGCGAGCCTGTCACCAGGAAGGAGCCACTGGCAGAGTGAGGACCAGGGCAAGGTGGGAGTGAGAGCCAGGCCACAGCTTTCTTGGACAGGAGAGACGCAACCATGCTGAACAAAGCCAGCTTTTTAGCCATCGGGTGAGCAGTGAGCCATTACCTCCTGGCTGACAGATGCTCATCGATCACCTTCAGAACTCTCCTCTTTTATTCAGGTTGCCTCAATTCTCTTTCATCAGGTGTGAAACAAGTGACGGTTAAAAATGGTAAATTGTTTTACCATTCACTGAATGCTGGGATTACTCATTTTCAGATGCATTCCTTCTTGGCTATGAATTTTATATTAAGCAATGCACAAAATAGCTATGCAAATGTAATTAAGACTTCATTGTCAAGCTGTGTGCTTTTTGAAGGATGTTTTTTAAAACAAGAATTGCTTCTTGCAATATTGGCTTTAGCGTCTTCAATTTACAGTTAAATTTCTTTTTCAAGTTGGTGGATAACAATGGCATAAACCCACTTAAGAATTACTGTTTAAACCAGTGGACCAGAAATAGATTCTATATTTATTATTTGTTGTTGCAAAGATGGCTACAAGAAAAATAAACAAAACAATCATACAAATAAAATTTGTAAGAGGGAAGCAAGATAGAGGCTACTGAAATGTTACTTTTTAACCCTGGGGATATAAGATTAAGGTATTTAAATAGGATTTGAACTTGAGTTTTGATTTATTTATTTTAGTACTGGAGGTTGAACCTAGTGCCTTTGCACTGAGCTACATCACCAACCCTTTCTTTTATATTTGATTTTGCAACTAAGTCTTGCTAAGTCATTAAGGGGGCTAGGTTGGATTTGAACTTGCAATGATCCTGCCTCAGCCTCCAAGAATGCTGAGATTGTAGGTGTGCCACCACACTTGGTTTTCTTTTCCTTTCCTTTTTTTTTTTTTTTTTTTTGGTACCAGGGGTCAAACTCAGCACCTTGCAGTTACAAGGCAGGTGGCGGTGCCACTAAGCTAAATCCCCCGACCACCATGCTGTTTGGAGTTTGGTTTTAGTGCTTGAAATTTCAGAACATCTACTATTGTTACTAGTTTGAAATTTCTGCTTTTTAGTTGTTGAAGCCTGTGAAGAAAATAAAACAGCTGAGTACATATTGCAGAGGGCTCCTTTCTCTGCCTGCCCACCTGCATGGCAGTGAGGTGCACACCTGACCCCAGTTGTGCCTCCGCATCCAGGAGTCACGTGCAGTGGTGCCAGTTCCCACTGTCACTCCTGACCTCCAGAGCCAAGCAGGCCCAAGCTTCCAAGGCTGCCGGGCTCCCCTCACAAATTCATTTGAAGTAGTGTTGAAAAGGTTTTTCTTCTGGGTCCTCACCAGGTAGATGAGCAGGATTTAAATGATTAATCCACACTTGCATATTATTTTGGCCGTACTGCGGTTTTTTGTACAGGTCAGTGTTCCCTAGAGAAATAGGTTTAACACAACTTGTTCAAATACGCAAGAATTTACAGGGTAGCTGTGGAGGAGGGCAAAAGGACCTCTGTGCTCTGGAGACCCGAAGGATCCAGCCAAAGGCCTGGAGCTCAGGGTGGTGTCCTGTGTGAGTCCACATCCGGAGGCCGAAGGGTCTGCGCTAGAAGCCAGGAGACAGCGTCCAAGGTGGAGGTGGAGACTGGGACTATCCTGCAGACCCAAAGGTGTGCCTTCCTTCTTCGTTTCCCCTTTACACATTCAGGTGACTGGCCACCCTGGGGGGGGGGTCTTCCACAAATCTCCCCAACCACACTCAGAACCGTGCTGATCCAACTCAGTTGGGCAGTTTTTATCCACGTTGACACAGCAGTTCACTGTCGAACCAGGACCTTCCCACTGAGCTGTATCCCCAGTCCTTTTTATTTTATTTTGGATTTTGACTCAGGGTCCCTTTAAGTTGCTAAACTGCCCATGCTGAGTTAAAATTTACAATCCACCTGCTTCAGTCTCCCACAGTGCAGGGATTACAGCCACAGCATCCAGTTTATAAATCCTCTCAAATGCTCCCTCCCCCTGATCCTTTGGATGACTTTCCTTTCGGCCTAGCAGACCACTGCGACCCTTTCGGAGGTCCTGCTCAGCCCCCGAGCTGTATGGTTAGGTGTAGAATCTTTGCTGGGTGGGCTCAGATCAGCCTAATCCAACTTCAAGTTTCTTCCACCATCAGCCCATAACCTTTAATGTCTCTCAGTGCATGTTCCCATGGCTCCTATCTGAACTACTGGGAGAACTGGGAGGTTCCCTTGGGGTGTAGCAGGCACCACACAAGTCATCCTTCATCCTTCCCCAAGTGGGGCCTGCCGGCCTCGAGTCCAGTTGTAGGTCTGGAGCAAAGAAAAGTGGTGGGAGGTTAAGAGTAGGAGAAATGTATCAAGAGAAAGATAGCTTCTGTCAAAGAGAGACCGAAGGGGACTGGAAAACGGTTTGCCAACTCACGGTCTTTCTCAAAGGTGTTTTATGGGGCAAAGCCAGGAAGGGAGGCTGGTTCAAAGTGGGGCAAAGCTACAGTCAACAGTGAGATTGCAAGTACAGTCTCTTAGGTAATATTTGATCCAATGAGAAATCACAAGGTGTACAAAACTATGAGCAACCAATAAAATTATGTCAAGTATAGCTGGTTAGGGAACATGGATTAAATGGGGAATCGATGGAGAAACAAGTCACAAAACAAGCGTACAAGGAATGAGCAAGGATTTTCAGTGGTCAGGGGTAGGTCAGGGATCTTTCTTGGAATATCTTTTTTTTTAAATTAAAGATTGCAAAGATACATGATAACAAGAAATGAAGATACTAAATAAAATTTTAAATATACATATATATGACAGCAAAAAAAGGATATGAAGTAAACAAGAATTTATGTAACAGACTAATCAAAATACATTAGTTTGATATGATCTTCAAACATTATGTTCTTTCTCATTTTCTCTTTTTTTGGTACCAGGGATTGAACTCGGGTCCTTGCACTTGCAAGGAGGCCACCAACCTGCTGAGCTAAATCCCCGGCCCCTCATGTTTTTATAATATTTTTGAAATAATGTAATTATAAATAAAACAAAGTTACATATTATAGTTAAGAAACTGTCCTCAAAATTTTATGATTTATAAACTCCTTCATTTTATTAATTGATAAATATCATATACTTGTTGATTGTACCACTTACATTTTCTAACGAAACTTCCCACAGGAAAAAATATACTTATATTTGAAATCCAAAAGCAAGTTAAAAAATTCACATTTTTAAGATCAGATTTTTCTGTTTCTATTTTATTATATCCCATACTTATTTTTATTATATTTTTATAAGCATAATGATAGCATTTAACACCAATAGATATGTAATATTCTTCCCAAATGGATGACTATGAAGTCAAACATGTAATTTAACAAAATCATAAGGTTGCCAGGGAAACTCAATATGCCAAATGTGCACAATCCTACCACATTCATGCCCATGTTTCTCATTTAATAATGCACACTTATGTGTAAAAACATACCTCCCACACATATACACAATGCATGTTTTCTACCATACAATATATACTTAGGTATAGTAAAACAGTGCAGTGATGTGTGGAATGTTGGTGATTTGTATAATTTGAGAAAAAACAAATATCATCTTTGAGGGAGTTGGAGAATTTGTAATATGTACCAGATACTAAATGATATTAATGATTAAGTATAGTTATAATAAAATTTACTTAAAAATTAATATTTGTCATCAGTAGAAAATAGGTACAAAGATATATTGATAACATAACAACATTTATCTTAACAAATTTCCAACCAAACAAGCTGTACTGAGAGAAAAGGAAGTTTGTAGAAAGCAGAGATGAAAGAGGAAAATGACGATGGACCTTAATACTTTTCACACTACTATATGAAATCATATACAGATTTCATAAATTCTCAAATAAAAAAGCAAAGGAAATGAGAACCAAAGTAACTCATCAATTTGGTAGACCAACATATAGAGACAAGGATTAATGTATTGATAAATTTTAAAAATATGAAATGTAAAGCCAGGGATTTAGCTCAATAGTGCTGCACCTGCCTAGCCAGAACAATGTGCCGAGTTTAATCCCCAGCATCAGAGGAAGAAAAAGAAAAAGGAAAAAAAGAAGAAAAGAGAAAAAAATATATATATACTTTCTGACATACTCAATAAATTAAAAATAAATTGTTTATTATCTCTTCCTCTTGAATTATTCCCTTCACAAGGATGTAGTGAACTTCTTTGTCTCTTTCAATCATTTTAAGTTTGAAACTTACTTTGTCTGTGAATAAGATTGCTACCCCTGCTTGAGGGGGTGGCTCCTGTTACATGAAGAAGTTTTCTGTCCTTTCACTTTCAGTCTATGGGCTTCTTTTTACACTGGACATGTCTTGTATACAACATATTATTGGATCTTGCTTCTTAATCCATTCTGCTGGTCTGTTTCTCTTGATTGGTGAATTGAGGCTTTTAATATTGATGGTTGTAACCAATATGTACTAACATTATTATCATGTTGTTATTTTTTTTTTTTACCTCCTCCTTTTAGTTTCTTGGCTTGCCTATTTGATTTGCTCTGTTGGGCCTCATTGTGTTGTTGTCTTCATTGTCTTTTTCTAGGATATTGTTTAGAATTCATTGCAGTGCTGGTTTAGTATTCATAAAGTTTCTCAGGTGTTCTTTATCCTGGAAATATCTTACTTCCCCATCCATTTTAAAAGAAAGTTTTGCAGGATACATCAGTCTAGGTTGGAGGTTGTTTTCTTTTAGTACTTGAAATATCTCATTCCAGGCTCTCCTTAACCTAAGGGTTTTTATTGAAAAGTCTGCTGTAATTCTGATAGGCTTTCCTTTGCATGTAATTTGTTTCTTGTCTCTTACTGCTTGTAGTATTTTGTTCTTCAGTTGGGTTTCTGGGATCTTGATTATTATATCTCTAGGTGTAGATATTTTTGATCATGGTTAGTTGGAGTCCTATATGCCTCACTTATCTGTATGTCAAATTCTTCCCCTCTGTTTGGGAAGTTTTCTATAATTAATTCTGTGAACAGCTTTTTAAAGTCATTTACAGTTTCTCCTATTACTTCTTGAATTCCTATCAATCTTATGTTATTCTTCTTAGTATCATCTAAGAGTTGTTGTATCAATTTCTCATGATCTCCTACTGTTTTTAAGAGACCTCTCTTTTCAAGATCACTTACTGCAATTTTATCTTCTATATCTGAGATTCTATCTTCGAACTCTCTTATTCTTTTGTGAACAATCTCAATGGAGTTTTTAATCTCCTGGAGATCTCTTTGAATCTGTCCTATGGATTCCATTTCTTTCTTGTATTGGACATTTATTGTTTCCAGTTCTTTCTTTTGCTGGGCATTCATGGCTTCCAGCACGGTCCTGAGCTCATCTATTTTCCTCTCAGTTTCTGTTCTGGAGTCATGAATTATAACTTTCATTTTGCTTGTCATCTCTATGATTATCTGGGAAATTACTTCGGTTTTAAATTTCTCTAGAGCCTGATTGATCAGTTTGGTTACTTCCTGTGCTTTGAGTTCAGGGTGTCCTGATGATTCACTATCAGACTTTTCATCCTCATTTGCCTCACTGTTTGCCATTGGTGAACTGGAAGTCTGTCCCTGTATCTTGCTTGTGTTTTCTCATTTTTACTATTGTTGTTGGTTTATCCTTAGTTTTTAACCATTAGATTATTACTTAAATCTTCCTGATATAGTTGGGCTGCAGCCTATGGGTCTCCAATGACCCAGAGACATTCTCATTTTCATCATACTGAAGAAAACACCTCATTGAATCAATCACAATCCTTTATCCTAATTGATACAATCAGCACCACAATATAATGAAGCACAATTTGCAAATTGACCACTTATGGTAGTCATCAATCTATCACCTTCAAACCATGTAAATTTAATTAAGATCAAGAAGTAATCCAAAATATGCTTACAGTAAATAAACTTTTCAATAAGAATATTTACCATTTATGATGGGGGCTTAAAACAAAGGACAAGAGGAGTAGATAAGTATAAGAATTAGAGAAGATTTCATATGAAGCCAAAAGACGTAGAATGACCAGACAATTGTCAGGAAATTGTTAAATTCAAAAAGAACAAACAAAATAGAAATATAGTAACCCTTGAGTGAGGTAGAATAACATAAG
Organism: Fukomys damarensis; assembly: GCF_012274545.1. Classification (NCBI taxonomy): domain Eukaryota; kingdom Metazoa; phylum Chordata; class Mammalia; order Rodentia; family Bathyergidae; genus Fukomys; species Fukomys damarensis. The sequence continues at coordinate 63,962,770 of NW_022900942.1, forward strand.
AAAAGAACATAAAGAAAAGAGAAAAAAATAATAAAAGAAGAAATCTGAATTAGGACAAGAGCAGAAACAAAAAGGGAGATGAGGGATACTATAGTGGAGTAAGAGACTGAGTTAGAGAAAGAAAACAAAAAGAAAAAAAAAGAATTTGCAGAGTAGGATGAAAAAAAGAAAGAAACAAAAATGAATTCAAAGGGCCTCTAAAAGAAAAAAAAAGAATTTGCAGAGTAGGATGAAAAAAAGAAAGAAACACAAATGAATTCAAAGGGCCTCTTTCAGACTATATCACTGCTGTCATAATATACAAAATGTGCTGCCATTTGCAGAGCCAAGTCCCCTGATCTCAGCTAGCTGGTGGTAGAACCCCACAAAGCAGACTGAGTTCGGGCTGCAAGGCCCAGACTGAGTTCCCCGACCTCCTGAAGGGTTGAACTCCACTCAGTTCTACTATAAGTTTCCCCCACCACTTCTTTAAAGATGTTCAAAGTTGAAAGTGCCAGAAAATACTCTTTATGACCATCTCTGCCTCTACAGAGTAGGTCCAAAGACTGGTACAATCAGGAGGTCTAAAAGCGTGAAGGGTAAGGTGGGGGGGTTCGGGGGTGCCAGCGCAGCTACTTTTCTAGACTGAAGATGGTGGCAGCAGTGCCAGCAGGGGAGGGCCCAGCCGAGAAGACCGTCTGGTGCTGAAGATGGTGGAAGGCAGCCTGCAGGAGAGGGTGCCTCTTGGAATATCTTTGTCTCCCACCCAGGCGATTGATACCTATTTAGAATATCAATCACTGCTACTCAACTTTAGGGGAAGCAATTGGGTGTGGTAGTTTCTCTTCTTTTAGATTGCTGGCCTTCAGTAAATGTGTCTTAATTGTCCTCCATGTTGGTTCCTCTACTACCCTCCAAGTTGGCTCCTCATACACTGGCCCTGTCCAACTGCCAAAAAGATATCTAATTAACTTACCTGTCCACAATACTATTAGGCTGGGGGTGGAATGGCTGCTTCTACTGCCCATGAGGATTCAGAATTTAGGGAGGTTAGCACAAGCCTCATCAGAGTCTTACTATATGTTACCTTTCCAGTTTTCAGGATCCCATTGCTGCCAATAAACAGCAGGCACCCTACCCAGAATGAGGGCACAATATGAATTGTAATTCAACCCGTCTTAGGCTGAAACTGCAGATTTGGTTTTCAGCTATTTTAGCTTTGCTGCTGCCGGAGATAAATCTCTTTCCAGGGCAGATGTAGAAATGTCTGGGTCATTTACACTGTGCTTGAACTGGGCATTTAAATCCCTGCCTGAAGCTTTCCCTTCATGTGGAGCTCTATCAGAGCTCCATAACCCCTACATGTGCTATGGTGGCAAACACGTGGTCACCCAGAGCCTTACTTTTCATAAGCACTTGGTCAGGAATGGCCCATGGCAATATCTGGTGTATTTCTGGGGATATATCATGGTATGGACCATCCGTTTTCATTTGTTACTGGAAATAGAGTCATTGGCATCTTTAAATCTAGTTAGATGAGTCAATTCTAGAAACCCCAGAGTGAGTTGACAAAACTCATTCAGAAGATTCTGTTCTTCTACAACAATTTCACTCTTGGTACCCAAATGCATTAAGATTCTTCAGAGAAATAGAGCTAATAGAATGTATGTGTGTGTGTGTGTGTGTGTGTGTGTGTGTCTGTGTGTGTGTTTGCGTGTGTGCATGTGAATATTCATGCTCACACAGTCCATCTACCCATCTCTATCTAGATCTATTATAAGGAATTGACTCATGAGCATGGAGTCTGTGAGACGGAAATATGAAGGACTGGCTGAGGGATGGGAGCCCCAGGGAGAAGCAGAGGCTGCCCTGTTACTCAGGGTCCTAAGTCCCACCTCTGAAGGCTGTCCACTGATTGGGTGAAGATCACACCCATTATGTAGGGCAACCTGATTCACCCCAAATCTGTGGGTCTCAAAGTCAATCACAACTGAAAAATTCCTTCAAAGCCACACCTACACCAGTACTTGGCCAAAAGCCACACAAAATGAAAGATCACAAGCATGTGGAGGCTTTTTTCATGCATGTATCAGCAACTTATTTACCATCTGATACTGTGTTCTGGACATTTTGAGAGATATCTATTCAAATTCCATGATCATTTAAAAATTTACATTGTTTTTTTATCAAGTTGTAAAAAAAAGTGGTGATAGTCTTTATATTTAAGTGTGTCTCATCAGAAATACAATTTCAAAATATTTTCTTTCATTCTGTGTGCTTTTTGCTTTCATTGACAAACATTTTGATGAGATTTAACTTACTATTTTTCTCTTAGCTCTAGTGTCTTATCTGCAAAATAATTTCCCAACCCAAGGTCACCAAGGTTCACTCCTGTTTTCTTCAAAGAATGTCTTGAAAGATAACAGCAGGAACAGGAGCACCCGAGGCAAGGCTCTATTGGGAAGGAGCTGGTGGGATACCTCGAACAATGGAGAGAGAGAGCAAGGCTAACTGGGTGGTGTTTATATAGTGCCGTGTTTAGGGAAAGTATAGCCAGAGTTGAGCAATGGGAGGCCGGGTGATTGGAAGGGGAGGATCACGTGGGAAACAGAATAGAGCAACAAGTTTAGGTTTTACATCTCCAGAGGGGGTAGGTTTCACTCCCCGCACCCAAATGCCTCATTTCCGTAAGCGGGAACCATTTTAGGAAAGGGAGCCATTTTAGAATGCAGGGCCATTGGGGCCATTTTGTCTGATAGAGAACTCTGTCCTGTCTTAGCGTTTATATTTTGGGATCCGACCAACTTGGAGTAAAGGTTTGTGTACGGTATCTGCATATGAATATACCATTTCCAGAAAAGGTTCTTCTTCCATTACTGCGTTCACTCGATGTCCTTGTAGAAGACCAAATGGCGCTAAACACCTGACTGAAATCCCAACTCCAGCCCAGAATCTGTAAGTCTAGCGCCAGAATACGGAGAATTCAAGGAGTTAGGGTCTAACCCAGGCAGGACCGCCAGGTGGCAGTGTTGCACACCAGCCGCTCTCCCGGAGAGAAGTCCCTGGCTGCGGACCCCAAGGGCGACGGGTCATTTCTGCCGCGCAGGCGTAGTACTGCTGCCCTGGTCCAAACCCGCTCTGGGAAGTTCTGAAGTCAGGAACTGTGAATCCTGATAGTTGGGTTCTTAATTCCACACATTTCTATATGAATTTTAGGATCAGTCTGTCAACTTCTGCAGAAAACTAGCTGGGGTTTTGATAGGAAAACTGTCTTAAATCTGTAGATCAATGTGGTTCAGCTTGTTGTCTTTAAAATGTCAAATTTTTTTTCAGCCAAGAATATGGGCTGCATTTCCACTTACTTATTTCAACTATTTTTCATGGTTTTCGAAGCACCAGTTTTGCATTTGTTTTGTTAAATTTCTACCTAAGTATTGTATTCATTATATTGTTATTATAGATGATTTGATTTCTTGGTGCAGTTAGGAAATGTTCATTACTGGCTTATAAAAACAGAAGCGATCACTTTATATTGTTCTTATGTCCTCAACTTTGGAATCTATTTTCTAATTCTAATAGTTTTTAGTAGATTCTTTAGGAGTTTCAGTATCTTAAATACCGTTTTTTTCTTTTATTGAGTTTATTGGTACATTTTAGTTATACAGTACAGTTACATTCATTATTGGGATCTTGTACCTTTACATGACAAGTGGTTTGGTTCTCATTTTTTCCCCTTGTCCCTGCCCTCCCTTCACCCCCTCCTGCCCTCCCCATTTACAAACACTTTATTTCCATTTTTTCATCTTCTCATATTTTTTCCCTTATTACCTTTCTCCTACCCTTCCCACTTTCCCTACACCTTTAGCCCTTTTCTTCCCATTTCACAATGTCAGCTATCTCATTAGGATCTTATGTATTATTACAGTTTATTCACACCAGAGAAACTATTTGGTATTTACACATGTGTGACTTATTTATTTCACTTAGGAGTATATCTTCAATATGTACCCATTTTCCTATGAAGGAGTCTAATTTCTCATTCTTTATGGCTGAGTAGTATTCTATTTTACAGAAAAACCACATCTTCTTTATCTAATTTCCAACTGATGGGCAAATGGGCTGTTTCCAAGTTTTAGCTATTACAGACTGTGCCATTATAAACATGGGAATGTGGGAAAAAATTTTTACCAGCTGCTCCTCAGACAAAGGACTATTATCTAGAATACATAAAGAACTAAAAACAGTCATCCCCCCAAATATAAAGAACTGATTCAAAAATGGGCATCTGAAATGAACAGACATTTCTCAGAAAAAGAAGTAAAAGCAGCAAGTATATATATGAAAAAAATTCCACATCA
>NW_022900942.1:63967211-63983184 GCF_012274545.1 Fukomys damarensis
AAGGAACCCTTCTCCATTGTTGGTGGGAGTGCAGACTGGTGCAAACACTATGGAAATCAATATGGAGATACCTCAAAGAGTTGAGACTAGAGGTTCCATTTGACCCAGCCATCCCTCTGCTGGGTATCTTTTCAAGAGAACTAAAAGAATCATACCAGAGTGATATATGCACACCCATGTTTATAGCAGCACAGTTTGTAATAGCTTAAATACCTTTTAAGGGTAGGGGATTTAGCTCAGAGGCACCATGCCCACCTCACAAGTGCAAGGTCCTGAGTTTGATCCCCAGTACCCAAAAACAACAACAACAACAAGAAAAACTTCTAATAGATATTTCCAGCATGAGTTCTAAAAGTTTATTCTAATTTTGAACTCTGATCAGGGGCCAGGGATTTAGCTCAGTATCCCCGCGTCTGCCTCACAATCACAAGGTCCTGAGTTTGATCCCTGGTACCACAAAATCGAAAACAAGTGACTGTGCTAATTAAAGTCTGACCAGTCTATCTTACCATTTTTTAAAAAAATCAAAATTCAAATATATAGACTCTTGAAGAGAATTTAGACGAACTCCTGTATGATTACCACCTATATCCTGCAAGTACTGACAGATACTGTATTTGCATATATCTATCTGTCTACTTGTGTATTCTTTATTGGGAGTTTTTAGATTTGAGAGTGAATAGCAAATAACATAAAATTTTATCCCTCACTAATATTTTAATACCTTTTAAAAAGAATAAATATATTTTTCTATATAACTGTGATACAATTATAACTTCAATGAAACTTCACAATAACAATACTATTTCGTATCTGGGTCATATTCAAACTGCCTCAAAGTTCCACTTGTTGGTTTTAAAAAAATCATCCAAGATGTGAAAAATGGTACGAGTTGCTCTTGTTGTTTTTTTGTTTTGTTTAACCAGAACACCTCACCTTTCTTCTAATGATAGTGTCTGCTGGAAGGCAGCAGAGCAGGCGTCTGGTAAATCACCCCACACTCTTGGTTTCGCTCATTGGATCCTTGTGTTGTTGTCCTTTTCAACCCTGCAGTCCTGTAAATTGCACGTTTGGCAGAAAGGTTTAATTAGACTCAGGGCAGCGATATTCCTAAAGCCGTGCCGTGTTCTTCATAGGGACGTGCACCCGGACCACGAACTACGAGCTTTCCCATAATCAGGAATGCTGTTCATTCTGTCACTTAAGGACAGAGCTGCAGCTCCTTTCCTTGTGAAGCTATTTTTTTTTCTCCCCAAATAAAGCTTTCAATAATCAGGTTGACAAAGTAGCTCAATCTGAAGATATCAGTTTGCAACTTTTGCCAGCTGGTCTGATTCCTAATTCGTGGGATCTTATACAGTATGCTTAGCAAAAGGGATGGAGCCTGAGTACTAGCTCCGTAAGTCTATGTCCCTTCCCCAAGTCCAGTCTCAGGACAGCACTGCCCAGTGCTTACCGGACACATCTCACAATGGGACGTCAGTCACTGGGGAAGCAACTGGCTACTTGATGGCGAGCTGCCTACATTAAACCCCTTTAATGCTAGTAATAGTAATGACTATTCCTCAATGGAATAATTCTTGTTTTGGATCTGGATTTGCTCCTTGTGCCCAAAATATTGTAGATATTAGAAATGCCTTGTTCAACATCAAAGTCTCTCATACGACATTGCTTCTGATCAAGAAAAGTGACTCGCAGCAGGGGAATTCACAGCGTTGGACTCATGCTGTAGAATTCACTAGACTTAAGTCTGAGAGAGCGGCTGGGACACTTCCTGCAGATTCAGTATGGTGTCAGTGAAGAGACAGCATCCTATGAGCCTGGACAGTGTCCCGCAGAATGTTCTGAAGCAGTGAAACTATGACGTCATTTCTTTAATCACCACCATGCAAGCGTCTGGAAATGAGGCGCTGTATATGGGAAAGTTCCCTGTCACGCTTGCACCAGGATGTTTGCTTTTGGTCCTGAACCCTTGGACTCTCAGGCTTCTGACTTAAAGGTCTTAGTTTTCCGGGAAGAGTGTTCCCCTGAGGAGACACAGACACAGACATGGATGTACTGGATCTGAAGTTGAGAAGACCATCTGGCAACTTTGGGTTCCTTGTGTCTTTGAACTAACAGAGACTCGCCAGGGAAGTTGGTTCCGAGTAGAAAATAAATGGAAAGCTGAATTCTTTTGTGAAATGGTGTCAGAATATAACAAGATTTATCTGAGTACCTCTCCCTACCTCTCACTCATTATTCAAATTAATAAAACTACTGCAGCCTAGCAAAGGTAGAGGTCAGAACCTAGTCCCTTCAGAAATGAAAGTTTGGGTTAATCTAGTAAGTGACAGTTCCAACTGGGTTAGGTACTGGCTGCAGGCCCAGGAAACATGGAGTGTGAGGCAGAGGAGGAAGTTGTAGGAATCACATATGGCCTTGTGGTGATAATAGAAATGCGGATGTGGCAGCTAAGGACATTCACTATCTTGCTTCCTGTGTATAATTTGTAAATTTAAATATATATATATTTCTATCATCCTTTCCTGTATCGCCTTCTACACAAAGTTTTTATGAAGGTTAATTTTACAATTTAGATTTTACAGTAGAGATATTCAGGTGGGATTGGAAATGAGCTAGGAAAGCAGCTAACTCCACCTAGAAATCTATACATAACTGCTGAGAGCTTCGGGTTTTTTTTTTTTTTTTTTTTTTGGTTCGGGGGGATTGAACTCGAGACTTTGTGCTTGCAAGGCAGGTGGTGGCACCACTGAGCTAAATCCCCAGCCCGAGATCTTAGGTTTTTCCTTTAGGAATATGGGTGAGAATATTTTTATTTGTTCACAGGGCATCATCTAGGGAAGAGGCATAAAGTTACGGTTGCTGCTGTGGGAGGAGTTGGAATAAAATCAAAGCCAATCCCTTCATAAATGTAGGCACAGAACCCTAAGCCACAAAATTAATGAATTGAATCTGAGCTATATAAAGATGATAGCGTATCATGGGCAAGGTGGATTTATTTCAAGAACATCAAGTTGTAACATTTGAGAAACTATGGTTAAAATTCATCCCAATATCATAAGAAGAAAACCCACACAGGAGCACAGGAAAACATGTAAAAACCACATCTGACAAAAAAGCCCGCCTCCAAGGTCAATAATTTTTTTGTAAACCAGCCATAGAAAGGAACTTTCTTAACCTAATAAAAAGTGCTCGTAGTATCAGGTTTGGGGCAGACGCCTGCACCCCTTGCAGCTGGGCCTGTCAGGGCGCTGCTTCCACCACAGGCCCGTGCAGTGTGAGCCGCTTCCACTTTCCCCTGTCAATGCTGAAAGAGGGAAAGATACAGGGCTCATCATGAAAAAATGTCAGGTGTTATTACACATGCTGAAACTTCAATGTAAAGGCTGGAGAAATAGCTCAGTGATGAGAATGTTTGTAAAACAGGCACAAAGCTCCTGGTTCAATCCCTAGTACCAGAAAAAACAAAGTCCTCTCTAATACACCAATAAAATATTGAAATTTAGCAAAATGATTCGCTGCTCAAATGTATTCCTTTATACATGCAAAAAAAAAAAAAGCTAACTGATCTGTACATGTACTGAAATTTCATCTTATCAAATTACATTGTGCCTCATAAAGGTGTGCAGTGATTATGTGTTCATGAAAACACTTAAGCTGGGTATTGTAGCCCATGCTCGTCGTCCTGGTACTCTGGGAGGCCAAGGCAGGAGTATCGAGAGTTCGAATCCAGCCTGGGCGGTTTAGTGAGACTGTTGTCTCAGCATAAAAAAATTTTTAAAAAGAGTTGGAAATAGGGCTCAGTGTCAAGGCCCTGAATTCAATTTCTAGCACCTGCCAGGCCTGGGGTCAGCAGGGAGAGCCTGGGTAGCAGCACCTGTGCCCCCACCCCCACCCCAGGGCGCTGGGAAGGAGGTGCAGCTGTTCGCTTTCCACCAGGGGGGCTTTTCAGTTGAAGCCGGGTTCCTGGGGAAGGGAGAAGGTGTGCTTAACTGCGGAGCAGACCAGCCCGTACCCCAGGGCTTTGCAGGCCAATAGCTCCCGAGACTGGGGTTGTTAGGAAAGTTTTCAAGGAGCTCCAGTAGCCCAACCCCTAGCAGAGTCAGCTAACTACGACAGGCCAGAAGGTCAGGAACCAAGATAGACATCTGGTACGGGAACAACCTGACCTAGCCCTAAACATTCCCGTAAATGATCCCCCACCGAAGTCCCCCCTCCCCTTTCTCGGAATTCCCCCTACCCTATAGCTTGTGGTTTTTTTCCTTTAAAAACTGTGTATCTACCCTGCTTTAGGGCTCAACTCCTCTGCCCCTGCGAGGGTTATGAGCTGAGCCCCAGCGCGCTGGAATAAAGAACTCTTGTGTTTTGCATCAAGAATCTTCTCTCCGGGGTGTTTATGGTGCATCACGGAGTGGGATTCCTCCCTGGGAGGATCTTACAGGGTGTGGACTTTTTTTTTTGGTCCAGTTTGGGGTTTTTCTGCCCTAATTCTGTACACATCTGCTTTACACATTTTTACAGTGGTATAAACAATTTTTTTCCCTTGGTCGCTACAAGTAAATTACATTTTCAGTCAGTCTGGGTTGTGTTAATGTTTTCCTGTTATTTGCTACTACAGTTTAATTCTTCAACTCTGATGCAAAGAAAATAATTCCACGAGTACCTTTTTTAAAAGTTAGATGTGACTGAATTACCATTGAGTAAATGGGAGCCGGCGTGAGTCACTAAAGAGCCTCCTCCTCCTCCTCTTTCTCTTTTTTTAAACTTCTTGGCTAATCTGAAGAGTATTCCAACAGGTCAGATTGTAGTAATTGTTACTATAATGCGATGTTTTGTGGAATACTTAATTCCTTGTGGATTTCAGAGAAAAATCAGACAAGGTTTAATTAGATTATTTCATGTTCGCAGGTCAGGTACAACATTCCTGGCAGGTCCTCCTCTGTTGGGCGCTGGCCTGCGAGCAGGTGGAAGTGCTGCCATCTACAGTTAAATGGAACCATTTTTAGAGATAAATTTCCTTCCTGAAGTTAAGTTTCTAGAATTGTAGTTCTTTGTCCCAGTAAACGCCCGTTAATCACCCATTAAGGCTGACTTTGTGATTATAGCCCATAATAGTTTGTAGTTAAGCCTACTTCCTCTTTCGTTTGTGGTTTTTTTGCTTTAAAAGTCTGATGCTTGCCTGCAATAAACGTCACCTTGATCAGACTCCTGTTTGGCGTCCTTCTTTCTCTCCTTGCCCCATCTCCACCCGATGCTTTTTCAGGTTTGAGACACTGCTGGACAGTGCTCTGCGTCGCCGGCTCGCGACACTCCTCTGCAGCAGATAAGAGCGGAAGAGAAGGGAGCAGAGTTATCAGCCACCCTAGTGGAGGTCCAGGGAGGCCACAGCCACCCAAGGCCAGGCACTGTCCCCCCTGACGGCCAGACTGGACCATAATTCACAGTTCAACGTGTCTAGCACCGGGGTTCCCCTTCTTGCTGGGCAAGGATCAGAGCATCGGGGCGGGACAGACTGTGAAGATGCACACGGTATGCCTTTTACCTTTCTACCTGGCCAGTGTCACCTCTGTACAGAACAGGGACGGAAAGAGAACTGCTGCTTCTCTGACTGCAATTCTGCTTTTTCATCCACATGACTCCTGCATTCCAGCCTGACTCTATCTGCTGGACTGCTCTTGAATGACTGTTGTTAGTCACAGGGGCAGCAGCACTGAAGCTTGACACAAAGGCTGACTTCAAAGCCACACCCTCCCCAAGGCCACTGGACACAGGGCATCTTAGTCTCAGACCTATGAGGAAGATCCCAGCCCTCTGCAGGTGTGGAAATGGTCTCAGTGAAATACTGCCCAGGACCTTGGAGCTTTCAAATTTACACTTTTTTTTTTTTGTATTGGGGATCAAACTTAGGACCTTGCACTTATGAGGCAGGTGCTGGAGCCACTGAGCTAAATCCTCAGCCCTGGAGCTTTCAAATTTATTTGGAGAATTCTCCCTCAAGGACTCCTACAGAGTGACTTGTGAGATGGGGGAGAAATGAAGGAAATGTAGTGCCGATTTCCAAGGCTATGGAGCGCAAGTTGAGCAAGCATTTTTATTACATCAGAAAAGGAATGGCCCCAATGTTCTTGAGAAATTTAATTTATTTGTGAACAAATCATCCTAGAAAAAAATGACAGCTTGTGCTCAAAATGTCACAAGACTAGATGGGCAATTTCCCTACATTGAATCATTTATTCAATAGTATTGACTGTCACCTAGAGGTTATAGTTCAAAATAAAAGATTACATTATGCAAGATTTTTATCTAGAGCACATACATCAAGTGCAGAGGAAATCATATTAAAGAGAGAAAGGAAAAGGGCTCAGTGCCTGTTTGGACCTTTGAAAACAGCTGGAATCTTCTGTTCAAATTAGCATTCCAAGCCACTGTCTCTTAACTTCACAGCTACTCCTTTCAAAGACGTGTCTGGTCTTGGGTTAGGAGAACAATTTATCATTTCCGGGGACAGGTGTGAATGAAAATGTGATGCCATGCTAAAGCTCCCAGTCAGGTGGAAATCACACCTCTGTTCCCGGCTTCCCTTCCCCCAGACTTCCACCAAAGGAGTAAGAGGAAAACTTTTGAAGGTAAAGAACCTGGCGTAAGCAGTAGAAATGACTTCTGGGACCCTGAGCCCATATAAGAAATACTACTCAGTAGTCATTTGTGAGCAGTCCAAGATTACAGTCAGAAAGGCCCAGAGATGCATTTTTCTAGGGTCTTTGCCCCAATTTCTTTCAGTACCATACAAGTAAAATATGATGTGAGGTGGGTATTGTTAAAAAGAGAGTCTGTAAACAAGATATAATTATATGAGAAATGATTTTCATGTTTAGGGCCCTTTGGCCTATATGTGTTTTTAGGGTAGCAGGGAGGGAGGTACTGAAGAGGGTTGGACTAATTTACTGAATAGAATTCCCTAAAACTGCAGGCAAATTGTTCGCATTGCTATATATTAACAGTAGACCATCTGAAAGGAAATTTAGAAAGCAACTCCACTTGCAATAGCATTAAAATAAAATACATTTAAGGAAATAAATTTAAGGAATTTAAGGAAGCAGAAGTATACTGAAAATTTAAAATGTTGCCGATATTACAGTTTGCAATAGCTAAAACTTGGAAACAGCCCAACTGCCCATCAACTGGAGACTGGATAAAGGAGATGTGGTTTTTCTATAAAATGGAGTACCACTCAGTCAAAAAGAATGAGAAACTAGAAACATTTCTAGCTAAACGGATGCACATTGAGGCTGTACTCTTAAGTAAAATAAATAGGACACACTTGAATAAATACTGAATAGCTTCTGTGGTGTGAGAAACTAAAAGTGTAAATAAGGTTCAAATGGTATAATTGAGAGGGTGAAATAGGAAGAAAATGGCTAAAGGGGAAGTGGGAAGGGGAGGGGAAGAAATAAGGGTGGTATAATTGAGAGGGTGAAATAGGAAGAAAATGGCTAAAGGGGAAGTGGGAAGGGGAGGGGAAAGGAAATAAGGGAAAAGAAAAAATGAAACAAAGTCTTTGAGGAAGGGTGAAGGGGGTGAAGGGAGGGCAGGGGTAAGGGGAAAAAAACAAGAACAAAGATAGATCATGTAGAGGTTCAAGATTCCAATGAGGAATGTATCTGTATTGTTTGCTTTAAATGTACCAATAAACTTAATGGGAAAAAAATGTTGCCGATATTGAAGAAGGCACACAAATGGAGACACATCCTAAGTTCAAGGATTGGAAGGCTTTAATGTTATAAAACTATCCATTCTACTATAAATGCTTTGCAGATCCAAGGTAATTCCTATAAAAATCCTAATGACATTTTTTGCAGCAATAGAAAAATCCATTCTAAAATGCATATAGAATCATAAGGGATTCCAGATTGCAAAGACAATATTTAAGAGGAAAAATAATGTGGAGTTCTCAGACTTCCTGATTTCAAAACTTATTATAAAGTGATAATATCAAGACAGTGTGGTAATGACACAGACAGATGTACGGAACAGTGGAATAGAACCGAATCTAGAAAAAAACACAGGAACACACACACATACACACACACACACAAATGATTCAGTAGAGTTATATAAAATTTATAGGAAAGATATATAATTAAATGATTTTCAACAAAGCTACTAAGACAGAGAAATCAGGAAAGCTAGATACCCATGTTCAAAATGCTAAAGTTGATTCTTAATATATACCATGTAGACAATGAACTCAAAATGGATTAAAGACCCAAACACATGAGTTAGAACTATAAAGCTCTTAGAAGAAAACAGGGGAAAAGATTTGTGGCATTGGATTTGGATTTCCTTAAATATGACACCAAAAGCATAAAGAACAAAAGAAAAAGTAGACAAATTGGACTACATCAAAATTTAAACCTTTTGTTTCAAAAGCCAGTCAGCAGAATGAAAAGACAATCCATAGGAAAAGAAAATATTTGCAAATCTTATATATGATAAGGGGCTAATATCCAGAATATATGAAAATCTACAACTCAAAACATTTTGATTTTAAAATGGGCAAAGGACATGAATGGACATTTCTAAAAAATCCCAGGTATACAAATAGTCAATAGGTAGATAAAAAGATATTGAAGATCACTAGTCATTAGAGAAAAGCATATCAAAATTATATGAGATGTCATTTTAATTTATTACAACGACTATTATTTTAAAAATACAACAGAAGTAAGTGTCGGTGAGGACATGGAGAGGCTGGAACTTTTGTGTGCTGTTGGTAAAAAGGTAAAAGATGGGGCCAAGGATTTAGTTCAGTATTTCTGCCCCCTGCCTTGCAAGCACAAGGTCCTGAGTTTGATCCCTGCCCCCCACAAAAAAAGAGTAGAAGTAAAAGATGTGTGGCCATAATAGGAACCAATATGTTAGTCCCTTAAACTAAAAATATAATTTTCATTTAACCTAGATTTTTTTATTTCTGAGCATATATACAAAATAATTCAAAACCATGTATTGAAGTCACATTTGCACACCCATACTCAGAGCAGCACTATTTGTAATGGACAAAATGGAGCAATCCAAATGTTCATTGACAGATGAAGAGAGAAACCAAATGTCACGTCAACATAGGATGGAGTACTGTCCAGCTGTAACAAGGAAAGACATTGTGACACCCGCTACCACATGGGTGAGCCAGAGAACACACAAAGAGTGAGAGTAGCCAGTCACATAGGACTGTGTGACACGTCTTGTGTAATGTACCTAGCCGGGTCAAATCCACAGAGACGGGAGACAGAGGGTGGTGTCCATGCTGTGGGCAGAAAGGAACGGGAAATTAGCTCTTCCTGATGGATAAGTTTCAGTCTGGGGTAATGAAAACTCTCTGGAGTTGTGTGGTGGTGATGGTTGAACATAATGGGCATCACTGAACTGTTTATTTAAAAATGATTGACAGTGAATTTCATGTTGTGCATATTTTACTAGAATAAAAAACTGCCAGGCAACTGTGCAAGGAGGGCGTAAGATAGTCAAAGGAAGCCTACAAGTTATTTGTATCCTCTTTGACCAAGTACCGCAAAAATCCCTTTGGTAAATAGGATATGAACCACATTTGCCTAAGGTATAAAGTTTATATAATGTACTATATTTGATCATCAAAATGGTTCCCGGAGAGTAAGAACGGTAACTCACAAATCACTGGCTTATTGTTTTACTCTCACACTTTTGTTGTGAAAACATTAGGAAAATGTCTGCAGACTCTCCAAGATTGTGTGCATAACCAGTGAATAAAAGAGAGTGTGGCAAGAGGAGTAAGTGGACTTGTTTTCTGAGAGAGGACTCAGAAAAGTTTTTGAGCTTCAGCTTATAGTGAAGTGTTCTGGGAAGGCTGCCTTCGAAAATTTATTCAGCAATGCTCCAGGCCTTCACAAAAAACACGTTCAGAGAAAAGAAAGATAATTAAAGAATATAGCTTTTAAAGCTTTTAATGTAAGTTTCCTTTATAGAAACATCTACAATCTGTCACACTGTGCATGTGTTGGTTTACTTTTTGACTCTCTCCTGTACCAGAATAGAAGCCCCATGAAGACAGGGATCTTATCTGCTTAAAGAAACAAGCATTTCCAGGTGGAAAATAAAGGCTGACATAGAGTAAAAAAAAAAATTTTTTTTTTTGGTACCGGGGATCAAACTTGGGACCTTGCACTTGTAAGGCAGGCGGTGGGACCACTGAGCTAAGTTCCCGGCCCAGTAAATATTTAATATACATTAGCTGAGTGAATGACTAGGTGACCTTATCAAATAATATCTAACCCCACACTTTATGGATGGCAGGTGTTTCAGACCTAGCTACCAGTTTAATTATGTACTTAAAAAGGAAACAGATGGTCATCGAGTTGTAGGCTCATGATGGCAAAACAAGACTCTCCTTGGTGACTGAAGGATTACGTATTGCATTTTACTTAAGACATCACTGGTTGGAGGGTGAACAATTACTTATGAAAACTTGAAGAAAAATCTTGCTAATAAAGCTGAGACCAACCATTAATTGTAATCATACCCTGGCTGCAAAATGTTATAACAAGGGCCGGGGATTTAGCTCAGCGATTTGGTGGCCTGCCTGGCAAACGCATGGACGTGGGTTCGATCCTCGGTACCACAGAAAGAAAATAACAAAGTGTTATAACAAGCATGCATCCTGGAATTTAATAAGCGTGGTAGGCTTTGCCCAAGACCCATTATATAATTATCTCTTTCCTCAGGAAATTCTGAGCTCAAACCTAAAGCATTAGAATTTTCATACAGTGCTCAGGCAAATGTTTGTCCTACCACGAAGGGGATGGAATTAGAAATCCCATGACGTTTAGGTAGCACTTGAGGAAAAATCTGAAACTGTGCTCTGCCCTGGGTCCTTGCCATTCCTCACTTCTGTGCACTCAAAGGGAAAAGGAAGAAGAAGCAGAGTAAGAAAAGAGGATGGCAGCCTCTTGATCAAATTTCATCTTTCAAAGATTGGCATGCATGCAGTGACAGGAGGGACCAGAAGAGGACCTGGAGGGACCCATGGAGATGAGCCAGGAGGCTCCTGCAGATATCTCATGGCTCGAGGAAGGAGGTGGGAAGGGAGCAAGACATTCACAGAATCAGGGCACACACAGAATCGGAAGTAATCTGGAAAGGCTTTGTCAAGTACTACTTTATCTTTGTTTTCTTTTCAAATAGTTTGGCAAAGATTGGTAGTAACAAATGCCTCTGTTTGTAAGTAAACAATAGTACAAACTGGGAGACATTCCGCTAGTTTCATTTTTGTGTCTGAGAGGGATGCCCCATGCTATGTTGACTAGTCTACTTTTGAATTCCTAGGCTCGAGAGATCCTCTTGCCTCAGTCTCCCAAATAACTGTGACTATACGCATGTACCATCACAATTGACCCGCTAGGCTAATTCTTCACATATAATTATGGACAAAGAGTTTATTTTAGCTAGCAGGAAAAATAAGTTTCTATACTCCTGAGCATATTTAACCAATACAAAAAATAACAGATCTCTTCATGCCATGATGAGTTTCTAGGGTGAGACTGGCACAGAAGGATGGAGGGTGCTCTTTATGAGAGGGCCGGGACCTCAGGGTCACTGAGAAATGAGGAACAGTGACACTGGGCTCTTGAATCTGTCCTTTGTGTCTGCCATGCTGTTGCAGTTAGGGCCGCTTTTTTTCCTTCCATACTGATCCCTGTGGCAGCTCTGGTAGTGATAATTGTGAATCACCATTCTGCTTTGTGATGTTCCTCAAAGGGCAGAGTGGAGGAAATCACACACTATTGCAAGGCAGAGGCCCCTTCGGTTCTTTCTTCTGTACCACACTCTCACCTTCTGTGGTGTCCTGGGAGTGGATAGAGAGATCAAGGACAACCAAACAGCGCAGGCAAATCACAAGCGTGCAAGTGTGATTTAAGGATTTAAGGGCAAGAAGAAAGGCGTTCCTAGCACAGTTCCCGTTAAGTATGAAAAACCGCAGCGAGTTCCAAACAAGGGTGCAGGGATACTTCACAGTGAGCACGTGTAGGGACACAGAAAGCACCAAGGACACCTTTCCACTTGACCCCACTGCTTGTGACCAGGGATGACGGATGGAGGGGGGAGCTTTCAGAACCACAGTAGACCCAAGTTGTACATCTGAAGAGTCCAAGTTGTGGATGGACAGAAAAAGGGACTCCTGAGATTCCTTCTCCAGGGACTTTTCTGGGTGCTCTCCCTGGAACGGCCGCGGTTAGATTCCTTCCTTTCTTCCTGAGCTAAGATTTCGGTTTCTGACTTCTATTTCATTCTGTTTCACTTCGTTTTTAATTCATAAAGACTTTAAACATATTGGAACATTAAATTCTACCTGGGGTACAGAAAAGTTCTTTGAAGGGGATTAGATCCTCTGTTCGATACGCACCTGGTATGGGCTGAAGACAGCGAGGTAGATTTTATCGAAGAGCAGCTGCTACCGCGAGGCTGTGGTCAGGGAGAGAAACTGGGCTCAGCTCTGAGCACGAGAGGTGGAAATTTATACCTAAGAACAGGAGTGGGCCGGTGGATGGGAAATTACTAAGAGGTAGGGCAATTCTTGTAATTGTGCTAGACACTGTACTACAGCGTGAGGAGGCGCAGAGGAGGAAGGTACTGTCTCAGGTTGCAAGGAGTTTTAATCTCAGAAGACAAGGAGCAATGTGACACACAGGAAATATTTTTTACATTTCATGGAGTGACCATTAATTACGATGGTCGACGGGGATAAGAGATGCCGGGGAGATGAGTAAAGCACACTTCCGGGCCTGTGGGTGTGTCCAGAAATGACTGGCATGTGCGACAGCAAATTGAGAGAAGACTCGCCCTGCTGGGAGGACCTCATCCAATAAGCTGGGGGCTAGGGCGGAACCAAAAGATGGACGAAGGAGGAAGTTGGCTTGCAGGGGGCGCTAGATTCTTCCTCAGTGGGTGCATCTTTTGCTGCTACCTGTGGGCGTCAGACTCCAGCTGCTTCAGCCTTTCGGGGCTACTCACACCAGGTGACTTCCGGGCCTTCAATTCTGGACTGGTGCTGCATCCTGGAGCCCTCTGGTTCTGCAGCTTCCAGCTTCTTGGCCCCGGACCCTCTGGCCCTCCTGCCCGCAGGTGGCTACGGTGGACTCTGCCGTCTCCGATCCCGTGAGCAGGGGGATCCAGTAAACCCCCTTGCCTGTAGAGCTCAGGGTGGGTGGTGGCCGTGAAAGACATAACAGACAACACAAAGAGTTGTTGGCAGTGGCGGTGAAACATTGTATTTCACAGAAGCAAGAATAGAAAGCGCGGCGTTGAAAAGGAAGGTCGGATTTTCTCAGTCTATCCTTTAGCTCTAACAGAAACTGATGCCCTTACAGGTCATGGCTGGCCCAGCCTCTCCGACCTTCGGGGAGGAAGTGCGATTGTCCAGGAGAAGAGAAGCTGCCGCACAGCGTGCAAGAGCACCCCGCCTCACTTCTCGGTGAGAAGCGCTGGGTGCAGAGGGCGGAAGTGACTCCCCAGGTAAAGAAAAGGGTCTCTGCAATGGCCAGGACCAGGCCAAAGTCAGTCAGGCCTTCCAGGCCTGGCCCAGCATTACACCACATGCTGTAGATTTTAAAACTCATTTAATTTTCTTTCCACTCCACCACTTTCCTGACAGTAATTTATAAAATACCAAATTAAAACTAGACAGTGCCCTGTGATGTAGATGAAAACTCCTTGAAAGAAATTGGAATTAAAATGTAATTGTGCCTTTAGGCCTTATGTTCTTTTAACAGAGTGTACTGTTCATAAATCATATGAATAAAACAAGAATATTCATGTATTCATATAAACATTGAAATTAAATCAGCATCCCTATTGGCATGGCAATCATCACAGATAGGGGTAAGGATTATTTGTCTCCCAATTTTTAGAGGAAGAAAAATCTAACTTAATTTACTGTTATATATTGATGTTCCGAGCAGTTCTGATAATAAGATTATTCTGAAGAATATTTCCAAAGAAATTTATTTTAAATGCAAATTGATGGGCTTAGAGTTTGGCATAGATGGGTATATTAAGTTAAAGAGCTGGACAGTCTAAATAGTTAAAGATGAATGGTTTGAGCATAAGGTGGGGAATATGGAGAGAACTTTACAACCACAACGACACAGAATTAATATGGGAAGACTTTGCTGAGAATACACACACATTTTATTTGTATTTATTTATATCTAAATTATTCAGCAATATTGTCATTCAAAGGTAAGGGATTATCTCTTTGAAGCTTGAAGAAGCAGACTGAGGAAAAATAAGAGATTCTAACTTAATTGGGATAGCAAATTTATGGATAATTGTCCCAGGAGGTAAAGATTTAGAAACTGAAATTACGAATAGTTACACCAAAGGACTAGGTAAATTAATGAATCACACACACAGAAGTGATTTGTGGTGGTTTTTGCTTTTTAAACAGGGATAAGACCTCAGACTCTGGGCTGCTTTTGCAAAGTATTAGAAGGAAATTGCCAGCTCTTCTGAATAATATTAAACCTGAGATCATGCACACTTTAGCAGTGAAGGTAGAAGCTTGTGGGGCTTTTCCTTGTGGGATATTACTGAACCATATACATACCATGTCTCTTCTTGCACACATATCTATGATAAACTTTTAATTTTTAAGTTAGGCACAGGGATGAACAAAAATAACTCAGCAGAGATGTCTGCAACTTCTGTATACATTTTCTTTATTTAGTTGAGGATGTTCCCTGTTTTAGTTGGGATACTCTGCAGCCTCTCTTTGGCACATCAATTGCTGGTGCTATTACCCCTCGCAAAGTGTGGGGCCACAGTTAGTAAAATGAAGACTACATGAACACCAGCGCTGGGATACTGTAATTGTGGATCTGATACCCAAGACAGCTACTGAGTGAGCACTGGGCAGCCAGTGTGCACAGTGGATGTGTTGGACACAGGGATGGCCCATACGCCTGGCAGCATGGGTTCACATTTCATCAGAACAGTGGGCGACAGAAAACTTAGGAATTGTTTATGGCTCTATTTAAAAAAAATTTTTTTTTCCTGGCACGGGGGATCAAACTCAGGACCGTATGCTTGCAAGGCAGGTGCGGTTCCATTGAGCTAAATCCTCAGCCCAAAATTTATGAATTGTTTAGTGGGAAGGAGGCTCGGAGTAGACAGCTCTTAGGTCTTCAGTTGGAGGCTTGGTACTTGGGACAATTTCAGGTCTATTTTCTGAGTCCATTTCATTATCTACCATTTAGAGGTCATTCTAGAGATAGCTCACTCACTGAGTTTACAGCCAAAAGAAGAAAAACCCAAGAAAATTGAGTATGGGGGTGGGGTGAGGGCTAAGTGAAGAAAAAATCCTTCTCCTGACTACTTGGCCCCTGCCTGTTTCCCAAGGACTAAACTCCGTATGTGCCCCTTACATGGGGAAGGACCATGGCTTCCCACAGGGCTTTGGGCTTTTCCTAGCAGACACCCATGTGTGTCAGGCTATAGGAACGTGGCATAGAAATCCCACATCGCATAAATGTGGCAGATGCCACAGTGCAGTGTTGCTGGGGAGCATCTTCCATTGTGGAGACACTGATATTTTCTCCCAACTTTCATGTGTTCAACAGAATTTAAAATGAAAAAAAAAATCAACACAGTTTTCCTTATGATCACTTGGGAGTTCCAGGTCTTTGAATTTGTTCCACATTTGCATTTCTTCACTGAAGTCTCATGGAAACAGAGCAGGCGTATTATCCGGCTGTGCAGCACAGTCCTCTCATTCCTGGCTTACAGAAAGCAGCCTCTTTGCTTTGGGTCTGTACTGCACAATCCAGGGCTGTCCCTGTGCTAAGCATGATTTTCTTCATGTGATGTTGGTTGGTGCCTTTCACTGTGATTTGATTATTTTTTCAAGCAAATGTTTTAAGTAATCTCCCTCCCTCCCTCCCTC
>NW_022900942.1:63983389-63990136 GCF_012274545.1 Fukomys damarensis
CCCCCCCCCCCTCTCTCTCTCTCTCTCTCTCTCTCTCTCTCCCTCTCCCTCCCTCTCCCCTCTTCCTCTTCGTCTTACTCTTCCTTCATAATTTTTCATTTTGAGGAAAGGTCTTGCTAGATTGCTCAGGCTGGGCTGGAACTTGCAGTCCCCCTGCTTCTGCCTCTCAGAGAGCTGGGATTGCAGTCGGTGTATGCCAGCCACCTCACTCAGCTCTGCAGTTTAAAAAAAATACCTTCTGGATTTCCAATCTTGAATAATATGGTCTTCGCTGATGGATTATTTAGACAGAGTTGCAAAGAGGTTTTTGGTGACGTTTTTATTAATTAGCATTGAATTGGGCTCATCTGTCATGAATTTTGGTCCATGACCAGATTGGAGCCGCCTTCCCTCTTTTTCCAGAGTGCCAGCTATTTCTACCTCACCTTGCATTCCAGAAACCCATTCTCTAACTGCGCTGAACGTTTCTCACCATTGCCACCACTGTTCATTTTGGGCGCCTCACCCTGTTCCACGTTACACCTGCATGGGCCCTGAGGGCAGGGGCTCTGCTCTGTTCTCGTGGAGCTGCAGCTGCAGGTGTGCGCTCAGCTGTCCCTGCATGGACCGGCAGCGGTGTCAGGGCCTGGCTGTACCTGCACTGGGCTCCTCCTGTGTGCACACTGGAGCTCTGGGCTGTGGAAGCCAGCACTGTGCCTGGTGTGTCTGCTTTAGGGGAGTTTCCTGCCTCTGCCTACGTAGCTTCGAGCCTGGATGGGGACTGAAGTCGCCCTGCCTGACTCTGCTCCCTCCCTTTTTGTATTTTACAGGCATTACACAGTTCTCACCCCTGATGAACCTTTCCCACTCCTAACACTACCTGCCTTCCAGAGGACTCAGGCTGACACCTGAAGTGAACACTTCTGGCCCCCATGCACCTGTTTGCCTTATGCCTTTGGCCGGGCTATTCCTGGTCTTTATTCTTCTTTGTAAACATTATTAGCATTTTATAGAATTACCTCCCCCAAAAGGTTAGGATTAATTATATTTCAAGAAATAATTCTTCTCAGGGAATGATTAAATTTGACTTGTGTTAGACTTCAAATTCAAGGAGTAGGCTAAACCTATTTTTGGTGAAGTAACGAGCAGTGATTCAAAAACAAAAAATTACATTTCATAAAATTTTTATTTTAATCTTGGAGAAATGAACACAATCTTTTTCTTCATTTGCGGTGCTGGTGATCAAACTCAGGACCTTGTGCTTGTGAGGCCGGCGAGGCACCCCTGAGCTAAATACACACAATTTTAAATTATATATGATAGTTATGCATTTGTTTAATATTTACATTTCCACTAATGAGAATCAGTATTGGTTTATTTCATTCACCACTCTGTGCGCAGTGTCTGGGATGGTGCCTCACACATTCCAATTGCTCTTAGGCATTTGCTGGATAAATGAAATAATGGACTTCCAAGGCTGAATGAGTATGAATCCAAAGAATCGGGAGACAGCTGCTCATTTATTTTATTTGAACCAAAACTATAGGTGTCCAGGTTCCACCTTGGGGTGGGGCCAGGCATGTGAATTTTGAAATCTGCACAGGCGATTGGAATGTGGATATGAGTCAGACAGGTCTAGGTTCTGCTGCAGCAGCAGGGAGCCCTGAATTTCTTGTGGCTCCCTCTGTAGACAGTGATGTCTCCCATGTGCTGCATGTCCAGTGTGGGCTGTCACAGTGAGGAAGACTCTGGTTCAGTCACTCAGGGCCCAGAGTTGCAAATGTGCCAGGGCCTAAAACACTCCCGTTGCCACAGCAGGTCAGGTTCGTGTTTGCCCTGGCAGCAAGGTGCACGCCTGCTTGCAGCCCTTTGGGCAGAACTAGTGACAGCACCCTGCCTCCCTGTAGCTGCACTGGGAACCTACACCCAGGTGTCCAGGAAGCATAGGCGAAGCCTGCGCCAGTGAGTGGCAGTGATGTTTAGATGCTGACGTTATTAAGAAGGACCTAACTTCCTTCTCTAATTAAATGAGATATTACATGTAAGGGCTATGACTTTCATGTGCAATGTGGTAACCACTGCACATATATGGCTATTTAATTTAAAGGAATTCAAATAAAATTTAGAAAGCGTTTCCTTAGTGACAGCAGCCACACTCAGTGCCTAATAGCCACCTGTGTCTGTGGTGACCCTACTGGACAGCTTGGATAGAAAAGATTTTCATCAAAGCAGACAGTTCAGTAGGCAAGGCCAGTCTGCACCATCAGTCTTTGCCCTTGTTATGCGGGAATTCTAGTGTTAGAGCCACACACAGCCTCTGGGTTGATTCAGTGCTCTGTCTGTGGTGCTAATCGCTGGGCAGTTTCAAGAAGAAACGGCTTTGGGGGTTAAACCTTCATAAGGCAGAAGTTGGCCATGGTGGTACCCACCTGAATTTCCAGAACTCTGGAAGCTTGAGGCAGGAGGATTACAAGTTCAAGCCCAGCCTGGGCAACCTTTGGCCTTGTCTTAAAAAAGAGCTGAGGATGTAACTCATTGTGAAAGCCCTGGGTTGTAGAGACAGACAGACAGATGGACAGCCAGATAATATCTAAGGTGGAGAATGTAGGTAGGGATTGGAGGAAGTATACAATGTACTTCAGGTTAACAAAGATAATCATAAGGGATAGATCAGGAAAGAATGTTATGCACAAAAAAAAGGCTCCCGTGGAAGACTTGTGGATTGGAAGAGAATAACAATGAAGGTGAAAGGAAACCCGTGAGGGTCTTCTTATGACTAGAGGTGAGGAAACAGGAAGACTGATTTCACATGCTCTTACCAATAAGAATCTTACGAAGAATAAGTGGACGAACTCAGCTCCATTTCTATGGAAAATAGATGGAGTGAGAAGGGCCTACATTTGTGGATTTTTGTATAGGGTGGATTCCACTGAGTGAAAAAAGCCAACTGCAGATACTCCTGTGTAAATGTGCAAAGAAGCTGCTTATGTTTTTGTAGTGTGGAGGCTGCTGTACAGTTTGAAGAGGTGGAGTCTTCGGGAATAAGGTTTTGCTATTTGTCAATACCTCCCCCAATAGAGGGTTTACACGTAGGACTTGTGATCCAGTGACTAGTTAGGACAGTCATTCTCAACAAGTGGCCCACAGAATCTAAGAGGTCCCAGGAACTTTCAGGCCCATCTCATTTCCTGGTAATATTGAGGTGCTCTTTGTCCTTTTCACTGGGCTGACATTTACCTTGGGGGTGCAAAAGCGATAATGGGTATAACTGCTGGTTCTTCAGAACACAATGAGGTAGTGAGTTCTGATTCACTCTGTTCTTTCATGCAGGGCACCTGCAATTTGTAAAAAGTGCCCATTTCACTAGGGCCCTTCAGGGAGCAGTCACACTGAGAAACGCATCCTCAGGCAGTTTCTTCCCCACGTGAGCATCACAGATTGCACTTGCACAGATGGAGATAGTGGAGGTGACTCCATGTGGCCTCTCTATGTGACCAAAAGTCCCAGCAGACGTGAGATGCATGAAGCTGGCATATTGTTTTACACTAGTTTTGTCCATGGGAATACAGTCTAACCATAAAAGTTAGCACAGCATATATATAAACTCATAACATAATCCTTTATTAACATTATCACCGAGTACTGCACATACTTTTATAGGGCTGGCACTGTGGTAGGTCTGTTTATGTCACTGTCACCATGACATGGGAGTAGCATGTTTTTCTGTGATGTTATGATGACGAGGTGACACTGGGGCTACCACTGAGTGTGTGATCTGTCATCAGCTGAAACGGTGGGGTACTCATGGGACTAAATTGATCTTGACTTTTGTTTATTTCAAAAATATTCTGAAGGTAGAATTTCAACTATGCTACAAACACCACTGTGACAGAAAAAGCACAGGCGTGCCCATCTGACTGGAAGCTGACTTGGCTGGATTGATTTACTCCATGTTTGACCAAGAGATAATCCACACATTTTGCCATGTGCGTATCTGGCCAGACATTTTCTGAAAAATAAACAAAAAGAGCCTGTCACCTCAAGGGAAAAAATTCTTCATTTGGAATTACTGTTACTAATGATAAATTTAAACTTTCATATGAAAATTAGAATGATGAGAAACTTGTCTTTTTTACTACTTTTCAGCTTCCTAATCTTTAATAGCACAGTGATGTTTATTAGTGGTTATACTAATAAGTGGGTTTTAGTGTTGTAGAATGAAATATGTCAACGTGTAGCACAAGAAACCAAATAACTGAAGCATAATGTTACAAAATCACCTGGGCAGGATATGCCAATGGATTTTGATGCAACAAAATGTTTGTTGTTTGATTTTGGATTCCACATATACCACTCTGCCTCCATAATGGATTAATATTTTTACTTGGGAATGGGCTTGTTGTCAGAAGTGTTTGTTAAAAAGTGAGTTCTGATCCTCTTGCTGCCCTTTCTCTCATGCACATGGGTGAACGTGAGCCATGGTCTTCCACCCTCTGCCACTGGATGATGAGGCAGGAAGCTCTCCCTAGATGCAGCTCCTTGACTTTGGACTTTCCAGACCCCAGAACTCTAAGGATAAATTTCTTTTGTAAATGAATTGCTTAATGTCAGGTATTCTTTATAGCAGCAAAGAAAGGACTAAGACACCAGGTGAGACTTGATTTTCTTCATATTCTTCAACCACAATAATGTTGTTGGGGAAAGGAACTGATAAATGACACACACAGATGCAAGAGTGGGTAAAACAAAAAAACATTTACTTAGCTAGGGCTGTGCTAAGTGACTGACCCCGGCTGGGTTACAATCTGCCTTTTATAGGAGTTTTACAGTCGTGACCTCATTTTAGGTAGTTCCACAGGACACTCCAGTTCTCTCAGTTCCCTTCACAAATCATGGTCGTGAGACAGTTCAATTCTAACCCAAATGTAGCATTCTCTTTTAGGATGTGTATCTTTAGCCATTCTAGCCTATAGGAGTGGGGGTCAGAGTTAGGAGTGCAGGACTGGTGAGAAAGTTTAGGGCTTAGGGCATGGCAAATGTTATATCAGTTTGAACATCTGTTCTCACTACGGGGCTGTGGCTAAGCACCTCCAGCATTTGTTAATCTTGTAACATTTTAAACTGGGGCTATGTGCCTTCAGATGTTAATGGTGAAATCTCTGGTATTTTTGTCCTAAGAAACAAGCAAGGCAAAGCAAATTACAGAAGCAAAAGGCAGCAGTTATTCTATATTTCCTTAACATTCTGTAGATTTCAGACCATTTACAGAAGTTCGCTCTATCAACATCATTGAATGAGAAGCAGAGAGATTGGAAGATTCAGCTTTTTTTTAATTGAGCCTGACATTAAAGAGGTTTTCAAAATGTAAATATGATGCTGCTGTTTTCACTGTTTTGTTTTGAAAAAATAGTTGTTTATAATAAAAAATGTTATTCATCATAACATAATGGGTGTATTGTCTTACAATAAATATTAATGTTTCTCCATTTTCATTTCTAATAACATAGACATTGGCAGATGCAGATGACATGAAAGGCCTTTCTTGGGGTCCTCAACTCTTTTAGCAGTGGAAAGAGGTCGCCTAATACCACAGCATTTGAGAACCACAGGCCTGGGACAAAATGAACTTTAAAACAGAGCATAATGGTTAGCTCCAGGAGTTAATTCAACAGGATCAGAATTACCTAAGTGTGTTTGTCAGCCTTCTGTTACTATACTAAATACCTCAGATCATCAGATTAAAAAGAGGAAAGGTTTGTTATGGCTCACAGATTTGAGGAGTACAGTGCATGATGGATTGGCCTCCACTTTGGGTCCACAGTGGCATAGTCTATGGGAGAGCAGGGCAGGGGTGCTGAGTTCACCTCATGACCAGGCACAAAAGACAAAAGGAAAAAGAGAAAGCCACCAGCACCCTGTCATCCCCTTGCCAGGCACACTTCCTATGACCTAAATCTCCCCCTGCACCCCAACTCCTGGGATTCCAGGACCTCCAGTCTGCACCAAGCTGGGGGCCGTGCTTTTACCACATGGGCTTTGGAGCCAAACTCTAGTGCTAAGACCTAGCAGAGGACACAGGATCACAGGGTTCCATGTATGCACTTAAATCACTGCAAGCTCTGAAAAAGCATTTCAGAGTTTTAAAAATATATTTTAGAGCCAAACTTAAAGAATACTTACTGCTATTGATCTGTTCCCTAGGAATATATTTAAAGAAACAGTTATTCAAAGTATCTTATTAAAATGGTTGAAAATAAACTGTCAGGATGACACATATTAGGAACTAACCTATTATATTGTTCAGAAATATGAATAAAACATAACATCTTAAAAATATATAATCATTTGCAAGACAGTTTTACAAAAATAGAGTTAGGTGAGCAAATATACTAATTGCTCTTTAGATGCTATAAAAATATTTCCAGAGTGAGTTTTCTTGTTATATAAATTCCTCTGTTCTACAACTTGTTATTTTACAATTTTTAAGTTCCTGACACTTTTTAAGAATATAAAATGAAACATGTACAGTGATTTGACAGGACAGTTGTTAAATATAAAGTCAGACATCATAATAAGAGCATCTAAAAATAGCTACTTAACTGAACCTTGTCTCAAACTCTGCAGGCAGCTAAGAATTTGTAGTTATCTGTAAATTAGAAAATGTATCATTCTGAATTTATTTTTAAAAAGCAGCAATGTCCCATAACAATCAAATATACTCTATCATATTTTAAGCATACCTTTTTTTTTTTTTTTTTTTTTTTTTTT
>NW_022900942.1:63990360-64028539 GCF_012274545.1 Fukomys damarensis
TTTTTTTTTTTTTTTTTTTTTTTTGGTACCGGGGATTGAACTTGGGTCCTTGAGTTTGCAAGGCAGGCCACTGAGCTAAATCCCCAACACTTAAGCATACCATTTTAAGTGTCTATGCAATGGGCCAAAAATTAGTGTCTTCTCAAATTTATGGTTTGAAGTCTGTATCAGTTAGTGCTTACTAGAGGAATATATTTAATACAAAATATACAAATACAGAACATTGGCTTATAATGGCCGCCCACAGAGACAGGTGTGGAAGCGGGCCAATGGCCTACCTGTGCTCTGGGGATTTGAAGATCCTGCCAAAGCTCTGGAGCTCAGTGTGGTACCTCATATGAGTCCACATTGCAAGGCCAATGGGTCTATGCTGGAAGCCAGGAGTCAAAAGTCCAGGGTGAGGTAAAGACGAGCTCCTCTAAAGAAACAGAAGCAAGCCTTCCTTCTTCATTTACCTTTCATACCATTCTGGCAATGATCCTCCCTAGGGCGGGTCTTCCACACCAGAACTTTGCCAAGCCTCATTACTTGGGGCATTGCTTATGCAAGTTGACACAATCAATTAACTGTCACAAAGCCCTCTCCCCAGCCTGATGCTATAAAGATGAGGGTCCTTTGGGAGGAAACTGGGACATGAATAGGACTCACAAACTCATGTATATGATCAGAGTCCTCTAGAAGAGCTGAGGAGATGTCCCTCAGCACCTCTACCATGCGGAGTCAGAGGGAAAAGACTGACACCCATAAACCAGGAAGCGGACCCTCACAAGGCATCAGATTTGCCAGAACCTTAATTTTGGACTTCCCAGACTTCAAAGCAATCAGAAATAAATTTCCAGTGTTTATTAACCACCAAGTCTGTGGTATTTTGTTACAGTACTTGTGTACACAAAGATAATGGTTATAGGAAATTTCCAAATGTTGTTAAAGGAGAGCACCTGAAAAATTATATATATATTTTTCATTTATTTATTTTGGTCCCAGAGATCAAACTTGAGACCTTGCACTTGTGAGGCAGGTGGCAGAACTACTAAGCTACTTCCCAGCCCTTATTTTTCTCCTTTAAATTCCTACAGAAGATAATCTTTGTGCCCAAAATAAGGAACAGAAAAATTGAAATATGGATATTTATTTATTACACATATTTTTATATACTGATGTAATCATTCATTGAGGGAATAGTAATATTCATCAAGTTATATCTGCTTACAAGCCAATATAATGGTATTAACATGGAATATGTATACTTCTAAATACTGGCTTTTATAACAATTTCAGCAGTGGAGTTTCAAAGATATATAGCTTTTCAAAAAGTATGACCAAGCATACTGATTTCATTCCTTTTGGATTTACCCTCTTTGTGGATTTCTGTGTAGTCACTGAAAAGAACACAAATATTGTATGCACCTAAAGTTGTCACAATTTTTAACCATATTTCAGCTGTAGAATTCAAATGTAATGTTGAATATTTATTCAACAATGTTCATAGTCATTCCCTGAAAAAAGATGTTAACCAATTTTCCTCATATAGTGGAGTGAAAATTAGAGCTAGTAAAACAATTTGTAAGTATTTTGCATGTACAGTACATGTTTATTGTTATGCTAGATATTCTAGTACTTTGTTTATGAAATCACATGAAAAACACAGCCAGAAGTTAAAGAAGTAGAGAACAATTACATGGGAAGTCGCTTGGTTCAGGCTGGCATTCACACAAAGAAGAAATCAATTTGGACTATTTGAAGTTGTTGAGTAAACTTTAGAGAGCAGAGGAGCCTGAGTTCTGCAAATGTTTACACAGCTAGGCGTGGCAGGACTCAGGGATTTAGAAACAGATACCACAACAAAATCATCTCTGGCCACTAAACCCGTAGAGTGTGGTGGGGAAGAGGACATCATGCTCTCTGCATGATGGTGTGTGTCTCAGTGATGGGCACACAGAGCTCTGGACCCTTGGCCAAGATGCTTGCTGAGGCCTTGAAGGTCAAATGAGAATTTACCTGCTGAAGAACATGGGACAGTGACCCCAGGCAGAGGGAGCAGCATGAACAAAGTCATGGTGGCCACCAGTAGGTCGAGAAGAGTGAATGATTCACTACAGAATAAAGGCAGGTGAAGATTAGGCCAAGGCCAATCTTTGCTGTGCAGACCTCTGGCTACGGCCGTGAGTCTCTAGGGATGGCAGTCAAGTGGCAGGCGAGTCTGGGTCAGGGCAGGGGAATCTGACCAAGGCTTTGGAGAGCAACAGGGATTCTTGGTGTCCCACCTTCTATGCAAGGCACTCGTATCTGGATACTACTCGACTTTTCTTGGGCTCTTGTGCAGACAGACACAAATCCCAAAGCCTTGCTGGTGTGCGTGGAAGGAGCCCACAGAGGAGGACCCAGGAGCTGTTCCCCAGGGAGACAGGTGCAGATCAGCGAGAGTGGGTGGAGTGGCCCGAGCTGATGGTTCCCCAGGACGAGGACAATCGGCACCCCCGCGCCTTTCACCCCTACTCAAAGAGCACTGCCCTAAGATGTGAGAACAGAAAGAATCTAATTCAATTACACTGGGGCTCTGGAATTCCCATGTGGCTATTGGAGCTTGGAACTTTGACTCGGGATCGCTGAGATACAAGATGTAATAAAAAATATGGTGAATGGCTAGATTAAAAAGAAAAACTTCTGTCACAGTAAAGGACAGGGCCAGCAATGCCTTAATCCTCCCCCTCACTTGGAACACACTTTGCTGCCCACTTTCTCAAACAAGTCTGGATTCATGTCTTTAGTCACGCTGTCGCAATGGCCTTGATGTCCTGAACGGATTAAAAATGTTTCCCTTTCAGGGTCATTACGACTTTGGGCAAGGACCAGAAGTCACACAGTGCCAGATCAGGTGAATAAGTGGATGAGGACAGAGCGTCATGTTTTTATGAGCTGCCTTTCTGTTGGGTGGCTCCCAGATGCAGTCCTCACCACATTTCTGATCGCACCTCATAAAGATACCCTTGTGAGAGGCCTCCCAGAGCTATGATGGGATAATTACATTTCATGTGAGGAAGAGTAATTTTAGGAGGGTTAATGGCAATTTATCTTTTACTATATTACCTTGTTAATTTAAATATTCAGTGTATTTTTGGATCACATCTCGTATGTAGAAATTTAAACCTGGAACTGAAACCATTACAGACTGTATGGACTTACTTTTGTGTCCCTGGTAGGCAGAAGTTCCCGATGGTGCGCTCTAGATGGGCCATTGGGTGTGTTGTGGAAAGAGTTCTCCTAGTCTGTCATCTTTGGACTATGTTATTGCAAAAGCCTCCCGTTCTCTGCACTGTGGCCCTTCCCCCTCTCTTATCGGTCCCCAACATGAGGTAGGAAGTCACCCTTCACCACATTAAGCACAGAGTGGCCTGTCACTCCTCTGTGGCCAACATGCACGGACCCCCTACATCCCTTAGAATGTCTTCATGGGAAATGGGCTCATCTGATCTAACTTCCTGGCCTCACTACTGCCCCCATGGCTCTTCCGTAGGACATGAGATGGCCACTGTGGTGCTCTCCACCCAGCCGGGAGAGCTCCAGCCTTGGGTTTGACATGGTACTTGCTTGTGCCCAGGATGCTCATCTCCCACGTAGCCACAGACTCATCCCCTTGTCTCTTTCAGGTCTTCATCAGATGCCCCCACCTTTTTTTTTGTACCGGGGATCGAACTCGGGTCTTTGAGCTTGTGAGGCAGGCGCCAGAACCACTGAGCTAAATCCCCGTCCAGATGTCCCCTTCTTGATGAGGTCTTTGTGACCACACTCCTCAAAAGCCAGCCTTCACTGCCTTTGCTCAGTGCTTTGCATGTGTGCTTGTTGCCTCATGTGTGACTGTCCGACACACCGAGTATTTCATGCATTCACTGTGTTTATTGTTGTCTCCTCTGACTCGGCTGTGAGCTCCATGACCCAGGACTTTTTCACTGTTGCCCATAAACTACCAGTACAGGGAACAGAATTTGATCATAAACAAAACAAAAACACAAAAATGAAATAACAAGCGATCACTATTTTTTGTGTAAATAAAATTAGAAGCAAATGATATAAAAACATTCAATTGGATTTAAATATTCATGAACATCATATTTGTCAATATGATAGCTGTTGAGAATCTAAATATATCAGCTGCCTTCTACATTTTGGACGATTGTAAAATAATTGTTTTATAAATTTTATTAGCTATTTGCTCAAAGAAAAGTTTTCCATCAGGGGAGATGATTAGAATTTGAAGAAGTGTATTTTAAAATTTCTTGTTCAGGAATAATATAGAAGCATTTCAAGCACAAAACATATTAAAAAATAATATCTTAGAGGCTTATCACTAACATTTAAGGATTTGATTTAAAAGCATTAATCTTTTAAAAAATCAATTATTTTCACTAACAGTCTCTCTGTAGTTTATCATGATTATATAATGAAAATGGAACTTGTTTCACACACACAAAAAGATTTAGTGTGTGCTATCAAGTGAAAACAGACTGGAAAGCAATATTAAGGAGGGATCACTAGAAGCAATGTCCTGAAGGTGAAACGGCCATCGCTTGCAGGGTGGGCCCCATGGGTCCATACCGTAGGTGTTGGGGTGACGGGGGACCC
Source organism: Fukomys damarensis (assembly GCF_012274545.1). Lineage (NCBI taxonomy): Eukaryota > Metazoa > Chordata > Mammalia > Rodentia > Bathyergidae > Fukomys > Fukomys damarensis. The sequence goes on from NW_022900942.1 coordinate 63,994,981, forward strand.
CAGAGTCCGTTCTGACTGTGTGTGGCTTGAGCAGCAGCAGGAAGGACGAGGGCTTCATCCGGGTGGGGCGACCCCACGCTGTTCCTCAGGAACCTACAGGAACCCCACGCGGCACATGGAAGCCGAGGGACACGGGGCCAACTCTCCAGTGGGTTATTCTCATGGCACATAATTTCATGCTCATCACGCTCCCGATGCAAGCCCAGAGCGTCCCCCTGCCCGGATCCATGCCACACACCACACCTGCTGTGCGACATCGCCTCCGTGGAGCCAGTCCAGGAGTGGGTCTGTGGGCTCTGAGAATGGGGAGGCCCCGTGGCTCCTCGGCCCATGAAAGGGCCGAGAGTCGGGAGCAGACCAGGGTCTCGTATCAGCCAGTGATTGGCATCCCGAGATCTGCCAAGAAGCAGTTTCTGTCAAGCTAGCGTCAGAGAGGAGTGCGCACACCTGGTGCAGGTGCCCGGCCCGGAAGCTGTGCGTCCGAAAAAGCCTCCCGACAGCCATTCCGGAAGTCCGAGACTTGCAAAAGGCCGAATGTGGGTGGGCACAGAGGCGGCCTCTTTCTCTGCGGCTCCCCAGAGCCTCACCGTGAAGCAGAGCTTCTGAAGTCAAACCAGGTAGCACACCTCAAAATAAATCAAACCTCCCGTCAAACCGTTGAAAGCAGGGTGAAAGGATCCCCAGAATGTAGCAGTGTCTTCCGGCAGTGCGAAGTAAGTGTTATTCAAATCTGGCAGGATTTAAATTTAGCCTTCTGAGATGTTTGCGTGGGCTGAACCTGGCTTAGCCACAGAGGGGCCTGGAGGGGCACTCAAACCCAGCACTACCTCTTCTCTTCTGAGTCATGAAAAGAAATTTCACCACTGAGACTTCTCTGACATATGCACGTTTACATATAACCCTTAAAACACGACAGCATGCCAAATTTGCGTCCGGGATATAATCCACAGAGACTTCTGTGTAAAAATGGAATCAAAATGATAAATACTCAGCTCTCTAGCTGTGTGTGCAAAGTGAATTTTATAGGGGAACAGAGGACAGCTACACTAATTTTAGTAGACCCAAAAAAAAAAAAATGCATATCGAGTAGGTTGTTTTATCCTCCCTCATTTCTAAGTAGCTAGGTAATCCCTCAACCCGTTACCTCCTTCTTTGCACCCAGTCCTAGATGTGTGTGTATGTTTGGGGAGTGTTGGGGGGTTCAAGAGACCTCAGCCACAGTGCCTGGGGTGGACAGTGGGGGCTTCTGGAGGAGCTTTGGAGAGTGCAGCTGGACGCTCTTTCGTTCTAGGGCCTGCCTAGAATAGGAAAAGGTGAGCCTCATTAGACCAAAGAGAATCAGGCAAAGATACTTCTGCCGTCTGTTTGCTGTTTCAGAAGTGGGGAGGATACCTTCCCCTTGTAGTGCTGTAAGTCTGTAAGTTACAGGGACACTTCAGTTCTGGAACATTCCATCTTCATAAATATGTCCTAAATTTCATCACACTGTGCCAGGGAGCTAGAGCACCTGTGCAGGATCTAGCACAGAAGGGCAGGATCTAGGTTTATGACCGAGTCCAGACAGACAAGGAAGCTTCGGGCGATGCCGGTGCTAAGAGGTATGACTGAAAAATACCGCGAATATTTAAATTTAAAAATGCACTATAGGAGAAGACGCTAGGAATGGGCTACGTGGAATCTGTGGCTGAGGACTGCACGTGAAAGACTATCCAAAAGGGGCGGCACCTGGGGGCCAGGGGGCAGCTGGACAAAATACAGAAGCCACAGGGTACAGCGAGTAGGGTGGGAAACGCCACCACGACTCCGGCACGGCCTGACAGAGGCACGAGCACAGGGCGTGAGGCAGGCGCTCATTCTTCGTGACAGATAGTGCCTGTCGAGAAAGTCCGCTGAGCTCGCTGTGGGCACAGCAGGCTCTTCACCGACTGTTGCAATAGCATGACGGCCAGGTATTAGTCACGGCTGCTTAAGTAACGGCCATTAATTACCAGCCCTTAATTAACGAGTCCCCAGCTGACCAGCAGCCCAGCTAGATCTGTCTCCTCCATCTCCCCACACCACCCCTGTTATCATCAGGAGGAAACCAAGCTAGTCTGAAGTCAGACACCCAGGGCTGTGCTGCGGGTTCGAGGGGAGCTACTTTGTTTTTGATCTTCGTGCTTCACACCACCTGTGGCAAGCCTGCAGGGTTGCTCCAGGTGCGTCCCTTCTACACCCTACCCTCCTGCCAGCTCGCTCCCTGGCTCTGCCTCCTGGCGCCCCGTCCCAGGTGCAGCCCCTTCCACTGTGCCGGCCGCTGGCACAGAGGAGGGAAAGTTGTCCCCTTCCCAGACAGGCAGTGAACCCGACTCAGGGCAGCCAGGGGGCCCCTGCCTCTCCTCCCTGGGATGTCTGAGGCTCCTAGAGGCCCAGGCTCACTCACCCTCTTTTAAAATCAGAGTGAGGACATCCCCGTCAGCTCAGAGCTGGCCAGACGCTCCAGCCTGGCTCTTTCTGTAGGAAACCTCCCTCTCCTTCATCCACCCTTCTTTATGTCAAGTAAACAGCAGGACAGCAAAAGAACTTGAAAGGTGGTCCTTCTGTAGCATAGTTTGTTTCAAGCCTCTTGAAGGGTTTACGTGGTAGGCCTGTTTTTGGTGACCATAGCAAATGGTGAAGCACTTTTTTGGGCATCACGGTAATATTGTGGATGGTGAGAGATGTCTCCTTGGCAGCATTCTGTCTCCTGACGCTGTGGTTATTCCATCACTAGGGGCTGCAGCCACCTGCAAGGTTCATCTCCTTCCCTGGGCCACTGCTTCCCTCTCGACTGCTGGCACTGTCCGGGCTGCCTTTGCTTTATCATCCCTGCCCTCAGTGTTCCTGGGAATCCTCCTCTTGGATGTCACCGACCCCCCCACGGAGGGAGAGGACAGCGTTCCCGCGGCTTGCACAACACGTGACACGTTCCTCACGGTGACTCTCAGGATTCTTTCCCCGGGAGCCTGCAGTGCGGATGCTGATGAGCTCCTCCTGCAGAAGATGAAACCGAGTTATGACACGTCAGTCAGCAGCGGTTCTCAGAGTGTGGGCACCACGGCAGCGGCACCCACAGCACCTGAGACCTTGATGGAAAAGCTCATCCCCAGGCCCTGAGGGGACCCGGGAATTGCACAAGCCTCGCTGGTGATCCTGGGGCTCAGGTCCCAGAGCCGCTTCCCAGGCCCGTGATCCTTTACAGGGTCTGCACCACAATCTGCCTGCCCCCACCAATGGGCTCCCAACCTCAGTAGTGAGCATCAGGATTCAGCTATTTTACAAATCCTAGGTGGATCCAGGTGCAGCTCCTTCTTTCTTTGTCCCCCGGGAAATCCCCTAACTGCCCTATGAAATCTTGAAGCACTGTGAGTTCCTGTGCTCTCTGATGGTCCTACAGAAGGCATGCATGCAAGTATCAGTCTCTGTGTAGAAAGTCACAGCCAATCCACAGATGCCGCCTGCCTGTTAGCTACCTAGTTATGTGCAAATGTGTGTGCGCCTCGCAGATGGCTGCTTATCCAGCAGGCTGGGCCATAGTTGCCGGATCCCGCTCACCCGGGTTTTGGACACGTCCACCTCATGCTTAATGTGGCCACTTTGGATTCGCTCTTTCCTTGACAAAATTAAATCCTAACCATAGAAAAGCATGTAGGGGCAACCATACATTTCTGTTTTGTTTCTCTAAAAAGTAAAAAGTTACTTCAGTACAAGGAAGGATCCTAGATCCAGTCATTCAGGTCGCTTGAATTATATCAGAAAGAGAAGATGTTGCTGTTTCTGAATTGAATTTCTCCAAGTCCAAGACTACTATTTTTTTTCCTCAGATGGGCGGATGGCTTACTCCTGAGATATACCAGTGGAGTCTAACACATTTGCTTATGTATATTGCTACATACATGTTTGTGACACCCACTGGATAGGTAGACGGTAGGGAGGTGACACTTACATGTATCGGATCTTAGTCCTTTCTGCCTCGCCTTCCCTCCCTCCATCCCTGACTTCTCTTCCCATCTGCACAAAGCCTAACTCCCTGTTTCCTACCATGTACCTCTTTGCTCATAAAATGACTTAAACTTGGGGAAGGGAGAAGAAGGTAAAAAGTAAGCTCTTAAAGCAGGCTGATGCACACTTTCTCCTCTCCCCGGAGGGTTTCCATCACAGCCCCTCCGAGGTCAGTTACGGTTCCCTTGTTACCATGAGTAAACTGAGGCTTTTAGGTCACAGGGACAACGTGCAGGTTTGGAGGCACAGGTTTGGAGCCCCTTTCCTGCATTTCTGGGGTCTTGCGTCCACAGAGATCGGGCTCGTGATGGACAGCTTCCTGCACAGGGAAGTAAGGGCTAAGCCAGCCAGAGCAGCACAGCTTTCAATTGCACGGAGATGACACTGCCAGTTCCTTTCGCAGTATACAAATAGCACCCTCAAGAAGCAAACACAGGGCCCACACAGCTAATGTGCAACCACGGAGCAGCTCATTCGTCTGGAAAGACCTGGCGCTGAGTGTTACTATGAATAACTTCATCGTGGTAGCAGAATCGCGTCTGTCACCACCCTGATGAGGAGGTCCCCGGAGTCAGCAGTGAACAGAGGCTTTTGCAATTTGTGGAGATGGCAGCAAAGGCGTTGAAGTCCCAGGAAAAGGTCAGTTTTTCAAATTCCTTCTCACCGATATCTCTCTCTCCCTCCTCCCATTATCAGTTCCCAGAGAAAATTATTGGTATTATTTTGTGACCAACTTTAAAAAAATAGTGGTAGAAACTTTGGAAAAGCAGGACAGTACAAAATCACTTTGTGTTTTTCCTTAGGGGGGGCAAATCATTGCTACCACTTTGGTATCCTTTGAATTCTCTGTGGACAGATAGGAATATTTACCTAATCAGTACGGTTAGGACGATTTCATCCACTGACATATTAGGGTTATTCTTAGTTTTTTGGTGGTTGCACTGTATATTATGTAGAAGTCATAATTTGTAGCTTTCCCAGTTGGCTGAATAGTTGGACTAGTTACTCTTTTTGGTTTTCACAAGTAGCACTGAGCCAGCCACCCTGGTACACTGATTCTTCTCTATCTTCTTCAGGAACAATTCAGAAACTTTTTAAGTCTTTGAGACAACACATCTCCATCAGTCCTTCTCCAAATCACCAGCTTCCCTCTCACCTGTTGTGTATTTAGGTGTCTTTTGCTTTGTGTCCTCACTAAAGTGCAGAATTAAAATTGTTCTGGCTGAACAGTTGTTGGGCAACTGTACTGCATTATCATGTGAGTTTCTTCGGCATTCTTTGCCTTGGTGACCATTGAGATTTCAGTGTGACTCTAGGGGAATAAGTGAACTTGAAAATCAGCTGGAAAATATTCTGGCTTCTCCTTAAAGTGTGGTGTACAGTGCTTTAGGGACCCAGGTACCATCTTGGCAGATAAGCTCTTCCTTAAGCTTCTCATAAAGAAATAGCCAATGTCTTTGGATTACATTTATCTCAGAGAAATTTGAGGGTGTGTGTGTGTGTGTGTATGTTGTGCATGCATGTATGCAAGTGTGTGTGTGGTCGTGTGTACATGCAGAAACCCTTTTCCATTCCATTTTCAGATTGTAACAATATTTCGGGAGAGTAAAGGCAAGTTCAAATGACTGCCCTTATGGGAATCTTGAACTCCATGACCCCGAAGCACCCTTGAACTGACCTTTCATCGCCAGTAGCCTTGTGGGGAGAGAGTCAGGGAGAAAGGGCCTCTTGCAAGAGGCTACAGTTCAGCCGACATCACTGAACCGAGAATTCAAACGGCATTTGGGACTCAGTCAATCAACAACTTCGTTTTATAAATTAGTGAATCGAGACCCAGAGAGATGAAGCCAGCTCGGTGCTCAAGGTCACAAATCTAGTTAGTGCTGCTTTTCTGTGATCACCAGGACCTGCTTCCTAGACCAAGGTCCTTTAATTGACTACCTATTTCTTCTCATCAAAATAAAAAGATGATAAAGTGCTTTTAAAATGCTTACATTTGAAATTGCACAACAGGGAGTGTAAAAATGTGTGCACAGAGGTTAGAGAACAGGAATCAAATCATGGATTGTCTCTGTCCTTTCCATCCCAGCCTCCCGGAAGTAAGCTCCATACTGGTTTTGTGTTAACCACTTCTTTGATTTTATTTCGGTTTTTGCCACTAACATATATTTCCCCAAACACGTATCATTTGGACAGCTAGGACAGACAGGCAGCACAAAGGTGGGGTCCTACGACCACCTGAAAACAACCCCAAAGTTGAGAAATGCCCATGGGCTGCAGAGATGATTAGTCCACTGTCTGCACATGCTGTTGTTTTGCGTCTTCATCCTCACTGGATTAATCCAGTGATCCGGATGATGCATGTCCAGGCACTGTCATGGTCTCACATTTTTCCCGCCTCTTTTCATTTTGTGCTCCACTCTTAAGATTTCCCCAAATTCCTATCCTGCTGATTTTCTTGCTTCTGCTGTGATGCTGCAGTTTGTGAAAGCACTTGTCTGTTTTCGCCGCTCCTCCCTAGTGTTGGCCATTTATTGGGGTACATGTGTGATAGGGGCTGTGGTTCTGCCTCTTTCTACTTGCGCAGTCTCTTTCTTCCTCTTCATTGCGTCTTCTGCAGTAGCGGCTTTCCTCGGGTGCCTGCTCAGGACGAAGAGCAGAAGAAGACGACTCTGGCTGGAACTGGAGAGCACACAGCGGGCTGCTTGGCCCTGATCTCCTTAGCGGGAGCTTTATCGGAATGCCCAGTGGATTCTCTTCATTGCAGTATGATGTACTGTAACAGGAAGTCTGTTACACTCTTCAGTGGCATTAGTCTACTCACAGCGTTGCATAACCAGCACTGCAGCCTATTTCCAAAACGTTTGCCTGAGTGAGCAGCTAAGCGGAGACTCCCCTATTACTCCTCCCACCCTCTCAGACACCATTCTACTTTCCACTTCTAGGCTACACCAGGCACCTTGGACAAGTGGAACCATATTGTGTTTTTCTTTCTGTGTCTGGCTTCTTTCGCTTATTTTCAAGAGTTGTCTATCTCCTAGCATGTATCAGAACTCCATTCCTTTTTATGCCTAACTGATATTCCATTGTACACAAATATTGCAATTGACTTGGCTGTTGGTGGACATTTGGGCTGCTTCTGTCACCTGGGTCACAGTGCTGTGATACTGGTGTGTTGGCCACGCCGGTGGAAGTATGAAATTGGTATTGTAGAATTATGTAAAAGATAGAAAGCTGGGGGCTAGCATGATCTATGGTGTCAAGTTTAAGTATAAGAATAGAGCCTTTTTGGTTGTGCCATGATGATGCTTTAAAATCAGTCAGGGAAGTGAGCATGCTAAAGGGCTGAGGGGTGGTGGTGGTGGGAGGACAGAAGGGATAGCCAGTGGGCAGTGAGTGCAGCGGTCCAGACGAGAGAGGATGAAGACACAAAACAACAGCATGGGCAGGAAAGGGCAGGCATGAAGGAAACAAAGGAAGAAAAAGAACCCAGAAGCTCCAACCTGTGCTACTTGCTCACGTCCAGACCGAGGGATGCGTGTCCTCAGGAAAGGCGCCACTCAAGGGTGGGCTTCCTGCTGCCCATGTGTGTTGCATGTGGTGATGATTCCCACCTGGCTCTCCCCGGGCAGCACCGTGCTCAGGACGACCTCCATGCGCACAGGCTTTCGAGAATCAGACCTGAACCTGAGGCTGGGCAGCAGGTGTGTGATCGTCCCCACAGGGAGTCAAATCTCCCTGTCTCCCCCAAGACGCAGGGCTGAAGAGCACTTTCCGGTCAGTGAGTGTGCAGGAACAGCGGTCACACCGCACAGAGGGACCAGGAGCGGCAGACTCCTGCAGGAAATACTCTTCTAGGGGAAACACTCCATCCGGACCACTTTTGGGCTTCCGGGAAAAAAATATGGCTGATGTGGATTGACGTTAGCCAAGAAAGCTCTGTCAGAATGTCCATCCACTCATGCACAGATTGAGTGTCACTCTTGAAATCCAGGCACTGGCCTGAGGGGGGCCGCCATCTGGAAGACACGAGTTCCAGAAGACCCATTCAAGGGACTGAGCAGACAACTGCATGGTGCAAAAGACACATGCTATTAGGAGATGCTGTTTTGCGAGTGTACAGCAGGAAAGGCAGATGGGTAAAGCCCAGAAAGGCTCATGTGGGCTCAGATCGAAGGTAAAATTGGGCACCTGGTGAAACGGCCGGGGACAGTGCCAGCTTTTAACAGTGTTTCAGCAGGGAAAGAAGGAACTGGAGTGGTGATCACGTTTGGGCAAATGGCCAGGAGCCAGACCATGGAGGGCTACAGACCCAGTCTGAAGAATTCAGGACTTCCTACTGAGAGCAGTGGGAAGCCAAACACCATGTTAAGCTAGGAATGACAAGATTTTTTTTTGGTACTGGGGATCGAACTCGGGACCTTGCCCCTGTGAGGCAGGGAGCAGCACCACTGAGCTAAATCCCTGGCCTGATAGGAGTGACAAGATGAGACTTTAAACCTGCAGAGACCTTGACAGCCTAAGGGGCTGGGACCCTGTGGGCTGCTGTCAGCAGGCCACAAAGTCTGGACATGGTGCCGTGGCTACGTCAAAGAGGAAGTGAGGACACACCACTGGCAGGCTGGGGAAGGGACCATCGAGGCAGGCAGCACGTGAACGTCTCCAGGTTTGTCTTATCTGACAGGATGAACAGGACGCGGGTAAAAACAAGTTCTTACTCCTAGCTAGACTTGTCTCTTGGACATCTTCAGTGTCCTGTAATTCCATGGTGGCAAGCACAGGTGGAAGGCATTCTGGGATGGGCAACAAGGGACAGATGGCTGGGGTGGGGCACACCAACGTCCCCCAGTGCCAGGCTTTCTGCTGCCAAGTGTGTAACACACGTGTGTTAATATCCACAGCTGTGGAGGAAGATCTGCTCCTCATCCTCTTTTCTGCAGAGCTAAACGCTCTAAGAAACTATTTGTCAAAATGTCACTTCTGAGAGCACAATTTTACATGCACCAATGACCTGCCACAAAAATGTTTTTTTTTTTTTTTTTAAATGGAGCCATCCAGGTTTGCTTCATGAGTAAGTGCGCGTTGAAATACAAGGCTGTCTCCATGTAAGCTACGGCGGGCACTGGCATTTCTTCCACTGGCTGGCATAGTGAGAGAGGCGGGGGGGATTTAATGCAGAGAATGTACAACCATAGTTTGGAAGTTAGACGATTTTGGATTCAAGTTCTAGATTCCGTGTACTTAAAAAATAGCTAGAGTTCATGCTGACTGGAATAACGGAGCAATAGATGTTCCAGAGAGAAGCTGATATAAGGAAGTGGATTATATTCGTTTAGAAGAATGGGTTGAGCATCACCCAGGGGCAAGATCCAAGCATTGAGCCTAAGCAGCAGGACAGGGCAGCCCTGTGAAGTCTGCAGGGAATGAGTGCAGCGATCAAGAAGCTCAGCTGGGAGAGAGAAGCAAGGCCAAAGCCACATGCCCCAAGGAGTGCCCGCCTTTCTCTCCTGCAGCAGCACACGTTTGGGCATCTCAGTCTTTTTGCCGAGCTCTGCAGTGCACTTTAGAAGAGTGCAGAGAAAATGCAGAACTTTTTAAAAGGCTTGTTGAGACTGTAACTGATGTTTCTGCAAATTCTCGTGTCATTAGGATGAAATTACAGGTATCAGTAGTGTGGTCCAGCCATATGCCTTTAGGTTTGTAATTTGGTTTTTATTTGCTCATTCAGGAGAACCTTATATTCTTGTTTTCTTACCAGGCTCGACTTGAACCTTGGGACACCTCAGGATGGTTTTCTGTGAAGGATGCTTATCTCTAGTAGAATTCTTTGGTTTCTGAATTACAATATTTTAAGTGCCTTTGCATACTTACAGGACTCGTGGCAAATGGAAACAGAGCTGCCTGAGCAATTAATAGTTTATGAGTCAGTGAACTCCAGCTTGAAAACTACTGGATTAGGGAATGTTAGGAATGGACTAATCTCTAAGTCCAAATTTCAAATATGGGTGATGCTACAGGCACAGGCCTGACTTGCTAATCAGTACATCACAGCAAGGTGATAGGAAGCCACTCCCCTGGCTGCGCTGTGTCGTGTAAGACACCATCTGGCCACATCTGCTGGTGTTTCCTCCTCATTGCTAGCTTTGAAGAAGCAACTGGCATGAGCCCCAAGGCCACCAGGAAATAAATTCTTCTAACACCCCAAGGAAATTTGCAAAGGGTCCCACCGTGTGGCTTCTGGATGAGATTCAGCCCCAGGTGACACCGAATGCAATCTCTAAGAGCCCTGCCACTCTATGCCCTGACTCCAGGAGACAATACTTGTGCTACATGTGCAACTGCTACTGTTTTTTTTTTTGGATAATTTTTCTATAATGATAAAAAAACAAAACAGATTTGGTACCAGGAGGAGGGTACTGTACTGTTGTCACAAGCACCTATTTTGGACAGGCTTTGCAACCCAGGTGAAGAGCATCATAAAGAAAGAACAGCAGGTTGAAACGTGACTCTTGATAAAAGTATAATTTCATGGAAAGAAAAGAGTACTTATTACCAAGATCAGAGAACAGCAAATAAGGGTACAGTGTGGACCCAAATTAAAGTTTGAGGTGTACTCATATAAATAGGCCTAAATGAAGTATTACTCTTCAAAAAAGTCTTGATTGACCACAAGCAATGAAAATGATGCTTAAGGACAAGCTGAGCAGTAGACACAATCAGGCTGTGGATCGGGCCTTTGTAGTGGGCTCTGTGGAGGCTGATGTTCCAAAGAGAGGTGGCTCTCTGGTAGATAAACAGCATGCAGCAACACAGAGCCTCTTGACTTATCAACAAAATGAAAATTTGAAAATGATATTCTACGAGGTCATCTTTGAAACCATTGCAGGCAGCCAAGCACTTTATATAAAGACATTTTGCTCATACTGCCAACCACTTGAAAGGTCTACGCACAGTACATTGCACACACTTGGGTTTCAGTCCGAACACACAGGGTTTTAATACAGTGCAGACAAAGGAGTGAATGGGCCTCTGATGTCACACATTACCTTATTGCTAAACACACTCAGTACTGAAATTACTGAACATGGAAAATTAAGAGTTTTCAATGCATTTGTCATTTTTATTTTGCTATGCAGAAACATCATTCACCACAGGGTGTAATGCAGTTGACAGTGTAATGGAGAATATATCTTTCTGAAGGCTATTTATAACTAAACACTAAATAGTTTTAATTACAGTGGAAAGTCTGTACAGTTTAAGGCTTGGCTCTGAACTAGATTGTAAATATGGACCATATTTGGAAATAAAACTCCTTTTCAAGTAAAAGAAGAAAAGAAAATCAATGAAACATATACAAGGAAAGAGAACTCAGCAACAGAACCTACTGGGTTTTCTGGGAGTGAAATTTCTTAATATTATAAACTAACAAAAGCACAGGTTCTCTTCCCAAAACAATGACAATTTACATATTTGAGACTTGTTAGAGAACTCTGGGTAGCTTTCCAGATTGAGTGCGGACCAGAGCAAACAACGAGGAAGAGATCACGTGAATGTGCTAAAATCAGTTCTACCTTTTGAAGGATTAAATTAGGTACACAAAGCAAGAGTGTAAGCATTAAATATTTCCAGAGGGTCAGAGAGTCTCTACCATTTGTGGGTGAGAATAAAACAACCAGATGAAACAAGAACAAGATTCAAGTTGTTTACTGAATAGACTTGGTTATTGGCACATCTAATATGGGATAAATCGGACACACCAGACCTAGACAGCCTCTAGCATTGCACGGTCATCTTCCTGCATCTGTAAACAAAAGGTCTGTCACCTAAGAAATTGCAATTTTGTTGAGACTTTAATAATAATAAACTATGAAAGGCATGAACTGTTGATGTGTTACATGAGATCACAGTTTATATTGTTGGTGGTGAGCGTGCAGGTACAGTGGAAAACGGAGACATTTTGTGAAAAGTAAAAATGCTGCTCATCTGTAATTTTATCGTTGCTTCATGCACTATCAGTTTAGTGATGCTGATTCAGATTGCTTTATTGGGGAAGATCTCTCTGCCAGGGTCTTTGCGGATGGTCAAGGCCAATTCTTCTGGATTGGGATGCTCCATGGACAGATACAGTCAGCGGGGTTAGAAGTGGCAACTCCTTAGAGGCTCTGGTTTTCCTAATGGCTCGCAAATACTGGATTCATGTGCAAGCTACGTTATTCCTGTAGAAAAGAGGTTGGATTAGTTACTCATTTGAAAATAGCTGTGAATTCTGCTCAGGTCAGGGTCCCAGGGGAAGTCACTTGCAGGCGAAAATGCTCTTTCTGCAAAGACACCCTAATGCTGCAGCCTGTGTCACTGTCTGTGATGTGCTTTCTCATAGTGATGACAATCACCCAAGTGGCTGCGGCTGAAATCTGTTTGCTTCCCATTTTCCCCGATACATTACTCATTGAATAGAAGTGACTTTAAAATTTGTTTTCTCCAAGTGGCGCTACTCATCAACCTTAAGGTTTCTGAACCCGTTGTAGAGAGCTGGTTCATTACACCTCTGCAGTGTTTTGTCCCATAAACACACAGGAGGCTCGGCTGTTGCATCCAGCATTCAGAGCTCTCTAAGGGATGCTCACAACCCATGAGTCCTGCACAGTAGGTCAGCACGCATGACGAGTCTGTGCACTCAGAGACGTGGTGTGTTCAGGAGGTGGTTGCACAGTGTATGGCGAGGCATGCGGTTTTTGGAGGAAAACAGGACACACGGTTGCACATCTGCCTCTCCCCAGAGACAATAGTACAAGTCATCATACAGAACACAGGAAGTAGATGGCATCCAAAAAGGAAGAGTGTGCTCAGGTTTCAAATTAAAGACAAGAAAAACACCCCCCAATCATAAGCAGGCTGTGACCAAACAGTTGAAGAGCAAGCTTTGGAGGACGTTGTTATCAAAAGGAAAAAGGGGTCTACTTAATTCCCCTTTACTTGGAACAAACAACTTGCACCTCTTAGAACAAAACTGCATTAGTTCTGATTAAGCCACAGGGCAAGTGAAGTCAGATCTGATATTTCAGATTCGGTTAATGAAGAGAGTGCAGTGTGCAGGTTAGAAGACAACAGTGGTGAGACTGCTCAAGCAGTGACTGCTTTTCCTTTCCCCTCTCACGGGCGGTAGATGCAAAGCACTGCGAGCTGGAGCCTTACAGTCTGAGGCGGACTGGTGTCCAGTTCTCCATCCTCTCAGGAACCAGCCCCACAAATGCCAGTGAGGGAGAAAAGGAGAGGAGGGAGCAGGCGAGGGAAGAGAGGGAACCGGCCCATGCCACATGCCAGCCGGCAGGCCAGTGGTCAGAGGTGCTCTTACCTCGGTCAGTCCTCTCCATCTTCCGGCGTGATCTCGGTCTCTTTATGGACCACTACTTTGGTCACTGACATGTCAGGGTGCTGCTCTTTGGCTTCTTTAATTGCCTGAGCCAGCGCCTGTCCCCGGGAAATCACAGAAGGGCAAAAACAAAAAGGAGGTGGGACGTGTATGAGCGGCAGCGAAGTGGAGACTTATGAGCTAAATCTGTATCCATCATTTACACACGAGGTACAGCAATTACAAAAGGAACCGAGAGTCACATATGGGAAAGTGAATTCCGAAAATTTCTTAGGATACATGCTGGGCTGGAGGAAGAGCCTGGGGCACTGCGGGGCCAGCATGGCTGCGCCTGTGTCCGCCAAGGGAACTCGGGCCGCCTGACAACACTACCTGGTCGTGGTCAATGTCGGCGTCTCCAGTGATGACTATTCTCTTCTCAATCCTGGTCTCTGAGATGCCTCCCTTCACAGTCTGGAGGAGACAAGGAGACGGCAGGAATTACTCACCGGCAGGAGCGAACCATCGCCGGGGAGGGGTGGCAGGGAGGGGGACAGCTCTAGGCAGCGTCCACACTCAGTCTTCCAGAGCTGAAATAGCGGACCGCTGCAGTTACGGAGCAAATGTGATTCCAGAAACGAGGAGACAGAGGAGCCCTTTGGGCTTGGGCAGCCAGGGTTTCCGGAAGGCCTGCCTTGTGCCCAGCAGCAGAGGGGGCACTGAGTGCAGGGTGTGAGCAGAAGCTGGTGCATGGGGCAACCGCATCATAAATATGGAAGCTGGAAGAGCCCCCTTTGCAGGGAACATGCCTGGCACCCCAAACATCAAGTCACTGCCCCGTCGATCAGGAGCTCTCGTGGGTGCCTCCCCGGCTCCACCTGCTTACTTTGGTGATGTGCGTGGTGGTGGTGGTGCTGGTGGTTTCCGAGGTGATTGTCTGGGCGCTCATCAGCACGCCTGGCTCCAGATCGGCTCCGGGATCGACCTGAGCAAGCGGAGACACACAGCCCTGTCTACACAGCCCGCAGAAGCCTGCTGAGCCGCGTCTGAGGTGCAGCCGAGCCCTCCATAGCCGTGGGCACCGCCTACCTCTGAGGACGCGGCTACCTGCACACTGAACATATTCAGGGGAACTGGAGTCGCTAACGAACAGGTGAGGCCTTCTTTCCACCTCTCCTTCCTCCTGAGTCACAGAGCAACAGCTGTTCACACAGCATTTACAGCATGTTGTGCAATGATTTAAATAGCACAGGAGGAAGAGTGCAGGCCGCAAGCAAGGGCTGCCAGAGTCCTGAGCGCCTGCAGGTCGGGTCATTCACTAGGTCCAGGACGCCGACCCAGAAACGAGGAGGAGGGAGGACGCCTGCCTCGGCGAGCACTGTGCCGTCGGGTCTGGGAGCTACTGGGATGTGCAGGAGCTGAGCAGCGCTGAGCTGACCGTCCTTGCACTAACACACAGGTGCTTTGGAATTGTGAGCAGCAGACAATGGCAGGGACGCGCCCTCGTTGCGGTGGTCACTGGGCTCAGTTCTGAGGCCTTTTCTATGTTTTTCCCACATGTTAAGATCTGGTGAAGTCCCCTGCTTGCCATGTCAGAAACACGATCACAGTTCTTACTGACGGACATGGTCTGGGTGCGGGACCCGTGCCGGAAGTCTCACCCATCAGATATTGTAGCTTTAGAAGGAAATGCCCAACAAGGAGTGGTCCTCACAGACTGTCTTACCTGGGATGATTCGTATGTGATGGTTTTTGTCTCTGTGTGAACCACTGGCACTTCCTTGGTAGAAATTTCTAGTCTGACACCTCCTGGAGAAACACTGCCAAAACTGACGGTTTCCGTCTGCATGGCTGATGACTGTGCAGGAGACAAGTGGGCAGAGTGGCAGTTAGTCTGAACAGTCCTGGGTTTCTCCTCTCTGCTTTGGCATGCTTTGGTACTGTAGTACTTGACGTAAGCACAAGTTAAGATGAAACAAGTGTCTAAGTATTACACTGGGACTCGGGTAATGAGACACATGACAAATATATTTCAGTCTCCTCCAAGTCCATGATGTTTGTAATACAGAACACTCCAGATAAAGAAAACATTTAGAGGGCTGGAGATTTAGCTCAGTGGTGCTCGTGTCTGGCTCACAAGCACAAGGTCCTCAGTTCTATCCCTGGTACCAAAAGAAAAAAAAAAGAAACAAAAAAACAACCATTGTCTTTATGTCCCACTCTTCCATCTCATATACTAATTTTAGAATCAAAACTTTAAATAAGACATCTAAGGGCTGGGGATTTAGCTCAGTGGTGTCCATGCTTGACTTGAAAGCACAAGGTCCCGAGTTCGATCCCCGGCACTAAAACAAACACTTAGTTGTTTTTGTTTTGTTTTGGTACCTGGGATTGAACTTGGAACCCTGTGCTTGTGAGGGAGGCAGTAGAACCAGTGAGCTAAATTCCCAGCCCTTACAAACAAACAAGAAAAAAACTAAATAAGACATCTAATAGTTTCGAAAGACAGAACAAAGTATTAAGACATCAGTGCTCCCCACTTATCTTAGGACTCTAATAAAAAAGAATAAAAAATAACTTCTTGGCACTTGGAACCTGGGCAAATGTAATTTTGGTCTTTCTTCTGGATGAGTATATTGACGAGAAATACATCTATCAAATTTTCTAACATCTTGGCCAACCATTTCTCCCTCTGGGTCACTGACAAGAAGGATGATTTCAGTGACAGAAGTCACTTCCTGGAGTTGCAGGTTATTAATAATCGACAGATGTCCATGGTGCCCTAGAGCTGAACACCACACAGGGGAAACCCAACCGCCATGCAAGATGGAAGGAAGTGGAAAAACAAACTACACACAGGGCAGGTGGGCAGTGAAATCGAGCCACGCCGTCTCCTTCCAGCACATCGCCCACTGGTACAGCACTGCGGCCTCCTTACCTCGAACTGGGCCTTTGGCTCCGGAGTTTCAGAGACGGGGACGGCAGCTCCCCGGTCCTCCTCTTGTTTGTGGGAGGCAGTGGCTGTGTCTTCCTGTCCTAGGTCAGGCTTAGCGGCCTCTGTCCCTCTCTCCGCGCTGGTGTCCACGGCCAGCGCAGAGCCCTCCTTCGCGGACTGCGCTGCAGTCTCCGCCTCGGTCCCCGCCGTGTGGGAAGCGTCCCCGCTCGCGTGCATCTGCGTCACGCGGCTCTCCTCCACCAGCACCGCCTCCTGCACCACCTTCTCCGGGCCGAGCGGCTGGTGCTGCGGGCTCACCTCTGTCTCTGCTTCGCTGGACTCTGTCTTGGTTTCCACCTTCTGTATGAGAAAGACAGAGGCGTCAGAGTGACTCTTCAGAAACTGAACAAAACAGAAACAGAACCGCTCGCGTGCATCTGCGTCACGCGGCTCTCCTCCACCAGCACCGCCTCCTGCACCACCTTCTCCGGGCCGAGCGGCTGGTGCTGCGGGCTCACCTCTGTCTCTGCTTCGCTGGACTCTGTCTTGGTTTCCACCTTCTGTATGAGAAAGACAGAGGCGTCAGAGTGACTCTTCAGAAACTGAACAAAACAGAAACAGAAGCAAACAACTGAAGCCACCGCTCACTAGGATGAGTGAAGACTGACAGAAAACCAGCTCTGGTGCGTGCCAGCCCACACACGAGGACCCATGCTGCTCCTCCAAGACGCCCACAAAAGCCACAAACCAAAGAGGATATGGAAACATCCGAGCACATTCACATCAGTTTTGGCTGTTTTCTCAGAGGCAAGAGAGGAGATCTAATGCTTCTGAAAGTTAAACACTACCCAATTTTCTCACCATGATTGCCTTTTGAACACGTGGAGTACAGCCTTTGTTTTGTTTTGATACCGGGGATCGAACTCGGGACCTTGCACTTGCAAGGCAGGCAGCGGAACCACTGAGCTAAACCCCCGGCCCATGGAGTATATTCTTGAAATGGAGCCAAAGGCACACGACAGACACATTCCGTGGGCAACCGGTGAGGCCCTGAAGGCAAAGCAACGCAAAACACACCCGCCATCGGCCACAGAGGCAGAGAGCGGGGCAGAGAGCGAGGCAGACGTGCACATGCAGCAAGCAGGGAAGGAAGTAACGGGCCACCTGCACCCAGCTGTGCGCAGTGGAAGCCACCCCGCCTATGAACTCGGTGGGCTTGCGCGCCGACTCTAATAAACTGAGGATTTCAGAGCCATCCATGAGCTTTTCTCCAGAAGGCTGCTTAGTCTGAGTGAAGAGAGAGAGAGACAGAGTCAGGACGTCAGGGAGACCATGGGGCGCACAGGCATTCACAGCTCCTTAGGCAAATCGTAGGCAGAGGAAGAGGGAGGAGGAGGAATGAAGGGATCCGAGGAACAGACTGGAAACAGAAAAGAATGGGAACTAAAACAGCAAACTGGGGTGGCCGTGAGCTCCCAGTGGGTAAAGCGGCGTTGTCAGGGTTGAGGGGGAGCCGGTTTAAGCAGATCTTTTCCCCTCCATTGCAAAGCCACAGCAGCACTACCGCACCTGGGGGACGCACAGCTGGAAACGAAACGGGAAAGTGTCACAGTGGGGATTCTGGCCGCGGTATTGATTTAACCATGAAAGAAATAAAAAAGCTGGGCTGGCTGCTCGCAACCCAAAGCCAAGCAGCGAGAGAGACGGGAAGGCTCAGGGTGGAAGGGCACTGCCTCGAGAAACGTCATGCTGGCATCGTAAACCGTGACCGAATGACAGCCATTGGTTACCACCACTCGGGACGCCGCCGACTCGGGGACATAGTGAGCAGTGGCCACCGTGACGCCGGGCTCCTGGGAGTATCTCCACTCAGACAGGCTCTTCCTCCGGGGACCAAAGAGCCCCACTTTTAACACCTCGCCCTCTGGAGCTTGCTGGGCTTTACTGAACCGCACACTTTCTGGGCGTGGGTGGGCGGCCACCTCACCCGTCTGCGTGGGGGTCCTCTTCATGTCCTCTTCTGGACTCTGCAGACGGGACTCGGCTTCCTTGATGGGCGTGAGGGATTCTGACAGCTTCCGCTTCGGCACTGGGAGCTCGGGTCCTCTCCTGGACGTCTCATCAGCCAGGGCTTGCAGGACCTCGAATTCTGCCAGGACAGGGATGACCTTCCCCGGCTCCGACACCCCTGTGTCCATCTTCTCGAGCGCGTCCAGCGTGGAAGGCTGGGGTGCCCTCTCCCCATCCCTCCCTCTCCCTGTCATCGTAATGACTCTTCCCGACACAGTGTCGTAGGATTTCCCCAGGGTGTACAGCTTCTGTGTGCTCTCTTCCCTCAGCTGCATCTCTCGGGCCAGGCCTTCGAAGGTGTGCACCTCCATCATGCTGGACTTCAGCAGGTCTGCCGGGATGTCACCTGCTCTACTGCTCACGGTCACCACCTTGTAAGTTACAATCTTTCTCGATTCACCATCAACTACCTCAGTGGGTATTTTGTCTACAATAACCCAGTCCTCTGTGCCCTATATTTGGAATACAAAAACTAAATTAGAAACTTTGATGGTATCTCATTTCTAAAATGTGACTCCTTTAAGGAAGGGGACATAAAAAGAATGGAGATGTTACGTGCATGTACCCCACTGCCCGTGCTGCATGTAATCATTATGCGCTGCAAAGGTATACTAATTAACATTGTTTTAAAAAAATCAGGGGAAGAACTTCAGGGTAAGAGGTCTGTGTTGGGTCTGCACAGGCCTGGTGGTTTTATCTTGTAATCATGGCCTCAGTCTCTCCTCATCTGAAGTGTACTAACTATGGCCTTCAACTTGAAGTACTTTCTGCAGGGTAGAGCTGCAACTTCAGATGCAGACGTTTCTTTAAATTGGAACACATTTTGGTGGTGCAATTTGCAAGGACTGCCTTTGACCTTATGGTATACTTCTGATTATTTTGTATTTCAAGATGAGATCACATCACCAAAGTCGTGCAAGTTACTGAGCTTAAGGTGTATGGACCCAGAAGAATAGTTTCCATGTTAAATATACTACGATGCTTGCTGTAGTGGTATTTTCTACAGAGAATTTGGCACTGTTCTACGTATTTCTGTATGTGCCATTTTCTGTGTTTGTAAATCACACTTCCATATACAAGAAAGCAAGTCCATGGCTGTACTTAACTATCCATTAACACTGAGTGGGCCCAAGTTCAAGGAAATACTTCAAGGAAGTACTTCTCACCCAAAGGATCCTTTCATACATAAGCCTTAGTGGTGGGTACATTGTTCTGATCTTAATTGCAACTGGAGTTCACTGTCTCAGAAGTTGGCCCTTCTACTTTCCTTGGTAATAGCTCCAACAAGGTGGAAGAAGTAAAATGTAAAGAAACTTTTGCAGTTAGGGAAACCTAGGATGATGCAATGGGTAACAGGCTAAAGCGGGAAGAGAATTCAGACCAAGAGTAAGGCAGCACTTTGGTTTTCATTTTAAGCTAGGAGATGTCTCTACTTTCATACTGATCACAGCCTGAAAACTTGAATTTTGACATAAATGTACCTGAATAAAAAATGATCACAGGGTGATCTACATGTGGGTGTGGACTAAATGAATGAAAAAATAACCTCTAGCGCCGATGGGACAGTTTTCTGGAAAATTATTTGATGAGAAGTAGTCACAGACCCAGCAGAATCTTGTTCTTGTATTTTCTTTGTCATACTCGGCTATTGAGAAAACCAGTAGAAATTCAGAACTTTCAAAATCAATCAAGGTCACCTAAATTAGCACCATTCCCTGGGTAAAACAGGCAGTATACAATTTCAGTAAGATTATTATCAGAAAGCAAAATCATAGTTTCAATCATAATAAGCAGAGCCAATCATCTAGAAGTCATAAAGAGATGATATGTAACCAAAATATTAAGGAAATTCTTTTCTATCTTCCCCAGAATCTAAGCAAAAATGATATACCTACCTTAGTTTAAACCAGATACATTTCAAAAGGAAATAAAAACTAAAGACACGTCAGTGACCCACAGAAAGAATAGTTCCTTTTGGGAAATCCTGTAAGTTTGTTTTTTACCTGAGACTCAAGGAATGCAGAACTTCCTTGCTGCAAAAATATAACTTTTTCAGAAATCTCTGTTTCTTCTTTGGTCTGTTTGAATAAAGGGGGTTGGGTTGGAGAAAAGGAAGTAGACAGTTTCCAAAAAGGCAAGTTAGGAAGAGAGTCCTTTTACACACACACACACACACACACACACACACACGTATATATGTATATACTCATAGCATTCATTAAATTTTTCTTGAAGAAGCAAATTATTTTTCACTAATTTGAAAAATGGTATGAAAGCCATCTCAAAATCAAATTGTTATTCCAAAGAGTAATAGATTATTTCCTGACACTGGGTGCTTACATGAACCAAACATTTTTTATTTCTACAAACATGAAACACACAAGAGTGACAGAAAGAATTTCAGATGTGAACACTGTTTGTGTCACAGCTGTGCATGAGACTGTCAAAGTGATTATCAGATGGAAATGTGAAGAAACTTGGTAAGAACTTAAGTGAAGAATAACTCCTCACCCTAAGTCTAGTATTTGGTTGTGTTACCTGCTCATGCACTGCCTGTTACAGGTAGTGAACTACACACAAGGTTCACTACTTGCTAATTTGAATAAATCCTAGTTACATTAGATTCATTTCTTTATTGTGTCACAAATAAAAAATACTCAAAATATGAACTTTTATAAAATGGAATTTTGTTTGTTTGATTTTTGGTGTTACTGGGGATGGAAGTCACTTAGATAAATCCCCAGACCCCCCTTTTTTTCTTTCATTTTGAGGCAGTCTCCATAAGTTGCTAAATTGCCCAGTGAACTTGGGATCTTCCTGCCTCAGCCTCTCAGAGTGCAGAGATTACAGGTGAGTCCTTTCATGCTCTGCTATGAATAATTTTTAGAAGTTAAATTCATTATATCTTGGTGGAAAATTAAGTAGGTCAAACCATACTTTAACTTATAAAATTGGAAATAATGAAGTAAATATTTGATCTTGTGAAATATTTTACTTTTAAATTCTTTTTTATTCCTTTCTTTTATATTAAGTCAGCATAATTCAAGGGGGTAACACAGTAGCTACTGAACCTATCTCTGCACAGCATGTAATTCCACACAGCAGGAACAGAAGGTATTTTGGAAAATTAGGTCTAAAAAGTGATCAAGGAAAGTTCAAAGTTTCTGGAAGAATGGGATTCTTTAAATATATTAGAAACAATGTAGATTTATGGAAATGTCTATCATTCCAGCTTCTATGTCCCTCTGCAAGTACAACATTGAATCAACTGCCTGAAAAACACACTTGCAGGGAGGGGGATGTGTATGGTATCCTCCCACAGGGCCCACTGTCAGCTTTTGACTGTGCCAATCTCAGAGGACCCTTCATAATGACAGATGAATAAATCATTTTCAAAGGAGGAAAAAAAAATACTATTCTGCCTCAATTTTCAAGGAAGGTCTTCAAAAAGATAAAACATGGCATGTGGAATCACTAAATGTGGGTTTTTTTTTTAAAAAAACCTTTCAATCATAGCCTATTTTCCAAACAGAAATGAGACACAGGAAGAGAAGCTCAAAATTATAGGTGTTCTTTGGAATAACATTGCTGGGCCTTTAATTATAATCACTGAGCTAAATATTATTCCTAAAATGAAAACTTAAAAAAAGAAAAAGCTCAGCAGCTTACCCTGCTGTCTGAAACAAACTAACTTTAAAACTCTGTTTCATCATTGGAAGTATCAACATAGGCTATTGTGTATGTCAAAATAAAAACACAAAATGTAAACGGAGAGACCTTAGAACTTAATTCTAGGGGTGGTCAACCTCCCCACCCAGTAAGTTCAGCTACTAGAGAAGTGAACAGGAACCAAGAAAGAAAATCTGATCAGGTAAAATGCATGTTATTCAAGTTTAGAATAGTCAGATGTACACCCTGACCATCTCATAGCTACCTAAACATTCAGCTGTATCTCACGCTTGAGAAATAATGTCCTATGCTGGCGTACATAATTCATAAAATTGCCCTTTACTCTTGGGTGATTAAGGGTTTCTACAAATAGATTTTAGGGAGTAGGTAAACATGAAAATATAGAATTTGTGAATAATGGGTATTTAGCCTTAGGGATTACTGTACAATGAACATACCTGCAAATCTACATCTCACTTGGGAAAGAGGACAGCATTAGTACTGCACGTGTCTGAGTGGACACTGCATTATGAGGCTTGAAAATTTCTAGACTCCAAGTAACCACTAAGGAATACGCCTCTCTCACGGACTGCCTAGGGGTGTCATACAGAGCCGTCACAGGACACAGCTATGCACAGATGCACAGCTAGAAACCTGCACCGGCCTATCCTACCCTTCCTACAGTTGGTGGGCCGTGCCTATGTATGTTTTTTTTCTCTTTTCCAATGTTAATGAGAACTTGAGATTATTTAGGCTTTGGGGGCCTCCCTGCTGCTTATCTGCTATTAATTCAGAGATCTGAACCTTGAAGCCAATGGCAACCGAATGCTCATTTTATATAGTAAACACACAGAATTCTCAGAATATAATCATGATTATTAGCACAGTATATTCTAAAGCTCAAATTTTCTTTTGTTCCTAAATTGGTAGTATATTAAAGCCATAACAATTACTTAGGATTCAACCACTATAGATTAAAAAAAAAAAAAAGAAGATGGCAACATTAAAAATCAGAGATCATTAGATTTTTTTTCAAAATATTGTTTTACCACAGATTTACCAAAAAAAGCAAACTCCACTAAGTTTGGGGTCACTGAATCTAAGTTACAGCTGGTTCTGACACAAATACTATTATCTTGAGATAACAATTTAAAAAAAATTAAGATAAATATTTCCACTTAGAAATAGCTGGGCTTCTTCATAAATTGGCTGATTACTGTTGCATGAATTTAAAGTGGGCCATATTAAATAATAGCAATCGTAATCATTAAGCTTTGTTGTGAATCTCATTGTCTTGGAGCCCGAGGGATCATTAGTAAAGCACACTTCTGGGTGTGTCTGGACTAAGCATGGTGTGTCGTTCTTGTCTTTCTCTCTTGGGTACTGCTCCCTGGCTCTGCTTCCCAGCCCTTAGAAACTAAAGCAGCTTTGCTCTCCCATGTTCTTTCACCATAATACTTGTGCATCGGAGCCAGCAACCATGGACTGAAACCCCCGAAACCATGAGACGAAAACACCTCTACTCCCTTAAGTTGTTGGAATTGGATTCTGAGTCCCAGTGAGGAGAAAGCCGACTAATTCAGTAATTTACTTTGAAAATTGCCTCCCTCCAAAATATGCTTTGTATGTGTTTAGTGAGAAGGATAAAATGATCTTTTATGCTCTTCACAAAATAACAGAAGCCATGGCTTTAATATAAAAGTTGGCAGTGGGCAGGGGATTTAGCTCAGTGGTTCCGGCACCTGCCTCGCAAGTGCAAAGACCCAAGTTCGATCCCTGGTACCAAAACAAAAGCTGGCAGTAATTTACATCCTAAGAACCTTCTGATTTGTTCTTAAAACTATCAACAGGGACCCCAGTGGACTATGACCTTGGAATTTATCAGTGACCAGCAGGTCCTGGAGAAGAACAGAAGGGAGCAGAGGCCACTGTGCCTGGCCTGGGGATCCTGCCATTCCACCTGGGCAGGCTGGTGCCAGAGCTCTGATGTGCCGCATAGTAGCTCAGCAGAACCTCCTCAGCAACCAGAAACAGCTACCAAGCCTGACTTTGGCTTTTCCAGCCCAGACAGCCAAGGCTCATCTGCGGAGGATGTTTCTTTGATCATGCTGAAAAATCCCTTTGTGGCCTTCTCCAGGTTTTGATTTTGTTGTCGTTTTGTTTTTGCGCTGACACAGAAAGGGCATTTGCATGCAGGTGAAATCCCCTATAGTCAAAACATCACCTCTTTAAATCATTACACTCCTGGGGTTCCTCCAGCATTATTCTCTAAGAGCCAAGATTTAATCAGAAGGTATAAGAAGTAGTTTAATGGCTCTGACTTTCAGAGTCCCCTTGTTCATTAGTGCCTTCCCTCAAATACTCTATTACCTAAATTTCCCTCCCACTGCTGGTTCTTTAAGTGTTGGTAAGGGAAGGGATGCTTGGCTCTTTTTGTTTGTTTTGCTTAGGGCACTGTTTGTGTGTTTATATAAATTAATCAGGCATCTGACACATTTCCAAAAGACAGGAGAAATAGTGTGAGCCACACCTGACCAATCACTGTAGAATTTGTGACGGCACAAATGCAGGGACTGTTATGTTCGAATCACACAAAACATGAAATTTTTGTCTCTTGAAACTCAAGTAGTTTGAATGGAACTGGTGTCTAATGGAACAGGAATAGGCTGGTAATAACACTTCTCATTAATTCTGCATAAAAGACCTTTGCGAAGTAATTCAAATAGATATGTGCTTCTTCCCTTCTCGCTGGGACTGGTACCCTCATGGAGTGATAGGGGATCTTGGCCACTTCTGATAAGCAGCTTTCAAAGGCGGTGCAGAGAATGATCAACAAAGGGTGTAATTTGATTCTTATTTTCATTCCAAGGACTTCAGCACTGCACAGAGACCACTGTTTAAAGGCCTTTTCTCTCCTAATGGGCCTGAGTTTTAATTTTCTGGTCTGTCTCAGCTTCCTGAACAGATACTTGACAATAAAGGGGTCTTGACATGAAGGGGGTTAATCACTACAGTGCTCAAAAGATGCACTTGTGAAAACACCTTTTGAAAGCAAGAATATACCTAATGGTAGACTGTAGAGGAGCACTGTAGCAATTTGGGGGTCCCGTACAGTGACCCCATGAAATCGCACTGGTAGAATCCTCCCGAGGCTGCATATCTAGAGAGCTTTCTAACACTGAGAAGTCTTACCTAAAAAAAATTTCTGCCCTCTATCTTCCCCATTAAAAAAAATCAAATGAGGCCTGGGATTTAGCTCAGCGGTTCGGTGGCCTGCCTTGTAAGCGCAAAGGCCCGAGTTCAATCCCCGGTGCAAAAAAAAAAAATCAAATGAAACAACCAGATCTGAGTAAAAATCAAATAAAACACGATTTTACCTGTAAAATCCTAGTGTAGTCTAGCACAGTAAAATGTGTTATGAAATGCTGACTACTTCAGGCCAACAACGGATAATCTCTAGCAGGTCTCATCAGCATATCTGAGTTTTCAGGGCATTCCTCGATGCAGAAGGAAGTATATTTATAAAACGTGGAAGGTACTGAGCTGCTACCTCAGTGTCCTCCACCTGCGACACCTAGGCTTATGGTCAGGACTCCAGTCTGCCCGTGGACTTCTGGTCTACCCCGTGTGATCCTCCTCCTGTACATAGAACCCTGCAGCCGTCCTTTGGGCCACCAGGCACCTTGTCATCTATAACAAGCGGGGAAGCTCCCTGCTCAGAAGCTGCCAAACTCCTCCTGGGTCCAAACCCTGTGGAGAAAGGTCAGTGAGTAGGGGACAGTTCCACCCCAGTGAGGACTGCACACTGACCTCTTCAGGCACGAGGGGCTCGATCATGGGTGCATCCTCCTGCCTGGCCGCGAGCCGCACAGGGGAGGTGGAAAGCCTCTTCTCCCACTCATTGGTCACGGCAGTCTCTGTGGAGGTCTCTAAGAATGTTCTCTTCAGCTCACTAATGTTGGTCTGATGTTTCATCAGTTCATCTTGACTTTTATCTAGCTCCTATATTCAGAACGTAAAGAATCCAACAGTCAGCTTTCTCATTTGTTTTGCTTTTTGCTTTTTTTTTTTAAGTGTCAATTCATTAGTAGTCAAAAGAAAACAGAACTTTGATCAGGGCTCACAACACTACCACAAACACTCTGGTGAAAATGTGCTGTTTCCAGGGAAAAGAGAAGAAAGATTCCACACAGGGTTACAAGTCAAAAGGACTGCAAAAAGCAAACTACAAGGAGAGTCATTCACATGTACCCAGAGAGAACTACAATACACGGAGGGAAAGGGATCTAAATCTAGGAGAGAAGGAGGGATCACAGTGAGCCAGAGGTCACCCCGTTGGTAACAGGTGGGCACACAGTTCATGCAGGCAGTACGAGGCCACAGGGACACCACCAGGGGACACAGCACACGGCATGCACTGGTGTGGACCAATACCAACCTCTAACATAAGATTACTATGTTTGACATACACATTTTCACCCTTTATTCGCTTAATCAGACTATTCTGAAAAAAGTGGAGAAGAAAGGGAAAGGTGAGGGCCAGCATCATCCAGGCGCCAATGCCGTCCTACACACCACCGAACGGACGCGGTGCCAGCCACAGAGCATGCGGAGGGGCCGGACCCGCAGACAAGGACTTGCCACGAACTGGTTGGGGATTTTGCTTCGTTTTGAATTTTCTACCTGTGCCTTGAGCTCTCCATCTTCCTCCTGGTCCGACTGCCAGCGTCAAGAAAGAGTGGGAAATAAAGTCTCACCACGCAGGTTTTTCTAAGACAGAACAACTCTGATCTCTATCAACTCACACTGCGCAGGTCCCTAGTGTGCTCTCTGCCCACGGACAGAGGAACCACCACAGGCTCTCACCCAGGAGCCAGGAAGCTTAATGGGGACAGATGGGTGACGGGCTCCTCGCAGTGGGTCTCTGGCCTTAGGGGCAGCACAGGGGCCTCCGCAGGCTGCTAGCAAACGTCAGCAGTGGTCCCAAGTGTGCAGGGTGCAGGTCTGAGCACGGCTCCCATGCCAAATGACAGCGGCCTTATCGTGAATACACGGCCACAGTAATCCTAAAGGGCTCAGCGTGTGGGCCAGAGAACTGAATACAGCAAGTGCCTACGTTTAAAAATTTCTTTGGAACCTGAACTTTTTGGAACCTATACACTTAACAGGCTTCAGAGGGGAAAGGGCCGATGTGGATTAAGTGAGGACAACCAAAAAAAGGAAATGGGAAAGAAACAACAGCCAAGAACACTATCATTTCTTAAAAAGTGAGAATAGAGAAGGTTTTGAGTTAAAAAGCTCCCACATTTAAAATAAAGAAAACTCCTAAGGCTACTCAGTTATTCTTAGTTTCCCAATTTTAGGAACATATCAAATCTGTGCCCTGGTTGTGAGTGGCAGCCGCCAGGTGAGGGTGCCTGGCACACGGGGTAAGTGGGGAAGCCGTGTCTAAGTGGCTGTGACCCAGGGCCTGGGCTGTAGCCTCTGCACTCCCAGTGGGGACCTGGAGTGACGTCCGTCCATGGGGTCTCAGGTTTCTTATCTGCCGACAGGACAGGGATTTCTGCTCGGCCCACCCCACATGACACAGCTGCTGTGCTGGCCACCGAAGGAAGGGGACACAGGCACACGGGGCTGCAGGACACCCACGCCCTAAGTGCTGGTGCGGTGAGAATTCTTCAGTGTGGGGTTCATAGCTCTTGCACTGTATTTTTAGGCTTCTTAATCAACCTAGTTATACATACTTGCATGCTGTAAATGTTATGTAATAAATTTAACAATCACTACAGTATTTGATACTTCTTGCACCTGTAGGGTTTTGGTACCATTTATGGACTGTACTAACCTGTAGCCTCCTTGTAGTGAGTGCTTACAAAATCAAAGTGTAGTTCGGCATGAACTTGTAACAGATTGATTTATGCTTGCTTGAAAGAATCTGAATAATGGTTTTATAATACTATACTATTTGTTATGTGTTACTTTTAAACAATTGTTATTTTAACTCTGGCATTTCCTAAGGAAGAAACTTAATGAAACGCCACTATTCAATCTTGTTTTCTGAAGGCATTTTCAATGAAGTGATACACGGATGCCACTTACAGAAATTTTAGTTGTTCCTAAATAACCAATTAGAAAATACACTTATGATCGGATGATATATGAAAAAAAAGCACACAACCTAGAGTTTATCACAAAGTAAAAACTAAATTTGGCTAGCACAATTGGAAATAAACATCTTGACTTCTATCACTACACACAAATATCCATTTTTACAGATATTTTAATTAAATACTAGTAGGGCAGATTTTAGAAATGACACAAGACACACAGAGGTAATGTGTTTTAAAGAATAAAGGAGACATACTAGCACAGTATCTCTTGTTCAGTGTGCTTGCACTTTTTCATAGCTTATTAGTAAACTACTAAAAGTAGGGTGCAGGGGGCTGGGGATTTAGCTCAGCAGTTCAGTGGCCTGCCTTGCAAGCACAAAGACCCGAGTTCGATCCCCGGTACCAAAAACAAAACAAAAACTAAAAGTAGGGTGTAAATTTTCTTTTCCTTAGAGAATTCATTCATGAGTGACGTATGCAGTCACTAAAGGCTATCAAATGAGTTGAAGGTGTCATCCTGTGTAGTATGACTGACCACGTGGGACTGTAAAGACACACTCATGTCCCCAGCCACTAAGCACACTCAAGAGACCGCCGCCCTTCTCTCCAAGGACCAAGGTTTTATACACAAACAGCCTTGCCTTGGAAGGCGTAAGCAGTATCTTCAGTTTGTGCAGGTGCTTCGCAAAATGGGACCCTCAGGGCTAACAGCCAGGACCACCAGAGAGCCTGTTAGAACAGACCTCCTCAGGCCCCGTCCAGCACTTCTGAATGAGACACGGGCGGGGCCCTTGCAGTCTGACCTGGCCAGCGCTGCAGGACCACAGGTCCAGGCCGGGCAAACACACTTAACGCCTGCTATGCAATTCAGAGCGGTTCTCACTGCAGGAGCTCATGCACATCACTTGAACACAGGGCTGCCCCTGGGGCACTGTGCCCAGGCCCCTGGGAGCTGGGTTCAGCCATACCCACCTCTGTGGCGGTGGTCTCCCCATCGGCCGCGGTGTCCGTGCGCTCGCTGTCCGTCTGTGGACCGCAGAAGTGATCGGGTTCCAGGAGGAAGGCAGGGATAGAAAGCAAACCCATCTGGTCAGACAGGGAATGTGCAAGGGGCCGTTCATTCTGTCTCTGGGAGCTGCGGCACAGGACCTCCCTACAGGACCAGGACCGGGCTCTGGCCAAGCTGGGGAGGGGCCAGACAGGCGTGGGCCACAGAGCCCCTCCCAGGAGGACCCCAGGGCTGCCTGATCACCACCCTGACAATCGCCTCCCAGCCTCAGAAAGCTCATCTAGCAAAGCCTCACGGGACTAAGACTGAGGTTAGCCCATGTTCTTAATTCTAGGCACATTTTAAAGGGTAAAGAAAATAAAAATTTCCATGAAACGCTACTGTAACTGAACTGGGCTCTCAGCTCCTCCTTTATACCATGGGGGTAATTTGCATCCGCTTGGACCAGCGGCTGTCTGCACTGCCTCAGCGACTCACAGGCAGGCTTTGCATGTGGGAAAGGCCTGCTCAGTTTTCCAGCAGCAGGGCAACAGGTGTCTCTCAAGGCTGAAGGCTCTTTATTTCACCCCGCTTTCCAATATGAGGAGGGCCGAGTGTGTATTCAAACATTTTGTTGCAAAAATAACCACTCAAATGGTGCAAATAATAATGATAATAAAGGAGAGAGAAAGAGAGGGAGAAAGACATCTACTTAGAAACAAATAAAACAAAGCACAGCATTTGACAGAGCCTAGATTTTCAGGAGAGAATTGGAATAGCAATTTCATGATTTAAAAAAAATCTGTTTCGAGGGGGTTTAATAATTTAAAAAAACTATTTCCTCGGGTAAAACTGCAGACACTGACATTGAAATACAATATAAATGCCCTAAATATTAGCTGACTTTCCCTCCAAATGTCAATGTAAAACTGCAGACACTGACATTGAAATACAATATAAATGCCCTAAATATTAGCTGACTTTCCCTCTACAAATGTCAACTATTAGTATAATTAATATATATATATATATATATTTTAGTATATATAATATATATAATTTTGTGATATATACACACACACACATATATATGTATATATGCTTTTATTCAATACTGGGGATTAAACCCATGGCCTTAGCATTAAGCTACTTCCCAAGCCCTTTTTAAATTTTTTAAAATTTTGAGACACTGTCTCACTAAGTCATTAATTTGCCTGCATTGGGCTCAAACTTGCATCCTCCTGCCTCAGCCTCCCAGAGTGCTAGGATTACAGGCATGTGCCACCACACTCAACTTCATGATTAATATTTTAAAAATGAAAACCAGAACCAAAGGCTCTACAGTTTTTATCTGGCTCTTAAAGTCATGTGTCCCTCTCAAGAACAAATCTCAGGAGTTCTTGGCAGGACTGCAAGTTTTTATTTCACAGATTCCTAAAGGAGGGGTCCGAATGCAGGCTTGGAATGGGCATCCCAGAGGAGGATGGCATTCTGGGCCTCTAGGAAGCCAGCTGCAGTAGGAGTGATCCTCAGCAGATTCGTAAGGCAAAGTGGCTGGTAAGGTTCTGTGGCCCGACTGCCTTGGTGAACACCTGGGGCAGAGAGCGGCAAGCGGTTCTCCTGTGTGGCAACCAATGCTGTGTTTGGCACAGCCTCCCCGCCTGGCACCGCCTGTGTGGGCAACTGCAGAGGGGAACTCCAGGAATTGGGTTTCTCCAAGAGAGCCGCCATCCTTAGTGTTCTAATTAGTTCTACCAAAGACACCTAAGGTTCCCGAGGGTTACTGTTCTTCCTTACATAGATAACTTTCCTTCTTCAGGAGCTTTCCAGTATCTTAGCACTAGAGTTTTGCTGTAGATCAGAGGGAAGGGTCTGGGGTCAGACAGACATGTGCCCGCTACTCAAACCTGTGACATATTGGGTATATTTTGTATTATAATCTTAGTTTCCTTTTTGGAAGAAGGAGTTACAGTAGCTTTAACTATACTGGGAAATGCATACTAAATATTTTATGTGCAGCTTGACATAAAGCCAAAAATTGCTTACAATAAGCATAATCCATGCATATTAACATATTTTTACATAATCACGTGCAGTCATTTTCCTAGGAATACACAAATATCTTTGGCCACATTCAAACTCCCTCCAAAGCTGCCACGTGGTGGCTGGCACATGAAATCCAAGCTACTGGAGAGGCTGAGGCAGGAGGATTGTGAGTTCAAGGCCAGCCTGGTTAACAAAGAAAGACCCCATCTAAAAAAATAATCATCTCTAGAGAGCCTGAATCAGGAAGTGCATGCCTGGTGAACAGTCAATAAGGGAAGTAACAAACAGCTTTCACGACAACTGTTATTTATATAATGTACTATGACTATCCAAAACTGCAAAGCAAACAGCATGTCACAAGGTATCACATCATAACTGTTGTTTACATAGTTTAAAATGTTTTAAATCGGTTATTTTTTTTCTTACAGATCAAACTTATCTCTTTTTTTTTTTGTATTATCAAAAATCACAGAAATCCACATTCTTTGTTCTGGTGAGCTAACTGTATTTTATGTTTCCTTATAGATGATTTCATGTTCTGTCCCTTCTTATTGGGCCATTCTAAAAGCATAAAAGAAAACAAAAATGATTGGCCAGCCACTCTGCTGCTTCAAGTGACTTCTGCACTGGGGTTTCACTCTTAAGAAAGGCTGG
The DNA here is from genome assembly GCF_012274545.1 of Fukomys damarensis. Taxonomy (NCBI): domain Eukaryota; kingdom Metazoa; phylum Chordata; class Mammalia; order Rodentia; family Bathyergidae; genus Fukomys; species Fukomys damarensis. The sequence goes on from NW_022900942.1 coordinate 64,026,822, forward strand.
GGGACTGATTAAGCCACTAGAACACATAAAAAATATAAAGAGAATCACCAGCATTAGTGATTTTGACAGAGACAAACTGTATATTAAAAAGTCATCCAGTTTAGCTGCCAAAATGCTGGAGGCCTTGAGAATAAAACCAGCCATGTAATGGCAATTTAAAAAACAAACAAAAAAACAAGGCATGACCTTAATACCAGTTCTTCAGCAGAGGCTGAACTACAATGAGCAGCTCTTAAGCCCTGGGGTTAGAAGTCGGCACCGAGCAGATGGCCATGCAGAGTGTGCTGTCGGGAGAGCTGGGATGACTGAATGAGGCCACTTTGGTCAGCATCAGGGCCTGGTGTCCGAGTGTGCAGTGACAAGGACAGTGAGGACCAGGAGCGCCCTCTGTCTCTACCCGCCTTCAGTGGGGAACTGTTAGGATTTGTTTTGCTGATGTAATGCAGACACGCCCCAGTGCAACGTTAACTCATGCACCAGGACAAGGAGATTATACCCTGGATTAGGCACAAGATCTGTGTGGTTGGCTGCAGGAACGTTCAAACGGTTAATCAGAATTTAGAAAAGCCCTCTTAGGCTTGGTTTTATGTTAGCTCAAGGGCTAATTCCACTACTACAGGAAAAATGGAACTGCAGGCCGGAAATCCGCTAAGTATTGTAAGCAGTCTGTGTGCACAGCGCTGGACAGTGCTGGCGCGTAGCTGTACTGTGTTCCAGGCCTGCACTCTTACGATTGAGAGAAATACTGGTACTTAAGTCTAAGACTGACAGTTGTCTAGGTATGAGAAGCACTGGTGTGTATCTGTTGGAGTTAACAGTCAGCCGTAATCCAGGAACTCTGAAAAAGGTTCTTACACAACACTGCAATACCAGTGGAAAAGCCAACAGCCACGCACTGGGTGAGACCGCACACAGGGGCAGTGCTGACGCTGTGATATATAAGGGGCCTTGGGTTGCAGTTTCGGTACTCAGTCTCTAAAAGGCTGGCCATCGCTGGCCTAAATGTTCATGGAGAACATTTGTGGGGTTGTCACCGTTTCCCCCATTTGCTGCACAGAAATGGTCACAATGTTGCTAACTATGGGTCCCTAAACACCTTCGCAGACCTACAGTCACAAGTGCACCTCAAATGATGACCTTGCAGCAGGGGAGCGGACAGACTCTCTTTTCCCTGCTGCCTTGACTCTGATATGTTAAATGCTAGGAGCATCTGGCTGGCCCGCTGCCTCCGAAGCCCTTGTCCCATGGGACGGGAGAGCTGGGGGGAGAGGATGTGACGGGTAGCACCTCCTCGGGCAGCTTCCAGGCTTTCCCCACGCACCGCTCCAGTCCACAGAGGACGGCTGCGGTGCCGGTGGCGTGGAGAAGCTGCAGGAACCGCTGCGCTGCCTACGGCTCGGCTCGGTCCTGTATCCAGCCTGCCTGCGACAGATGTCGCTGCCGTGGGCATCCCTTCTGCGCCCCGCCTCCCTGAGTGGCGGCACTGTGGGGAGCTCAGTCTCCAGGCAGGAGCCGAATCTGCAACCTGGGTGGCCGACCAGGACGTACACACGCCACGCAGGCGGGCGGCTCATCCCCTCTGCCGTGCTCTGAGCTCCCCCGGAATCTCGCTTTTGTGGGGAGCTCCTACGAGCAGGACACCTAGCCTCAGCCTGACCTTTCGGGGCTGACAGATTCCGTGAAATTGGCTTGGGGGGCTGGGGGCGGTCCGGGGTCGG
>NW_022900942.1:64028656-64068887 GCF_012274545.1 Fukomys damarensis
GGTACACACCTCTTCCTCTGAACTGTCACTCGGGTCATTGTCTAGGGAGGCGCTCAAGGAGGCCGCCTTGGGCTCCAGGTAGCAGAGGCACAGAGCCAGAGGGAAGGAGAGCGTGAGGGCGTAGGGCACTGAGAAGGAGGCGGAGAGCAGGAAGAAGAAGAGGAAGAGGAAGCAGGGCAGGAGGGAGGGCGAGCGGATGGGGAGGTAGCGCTGCAGGCTCCGGGGCAGCAGGCCGCTCTCGGACAGGCTGGGGAAAGAGAGGTACCCGTCGTCATCGAGCAGCGAGGGGAAGCACTCGGGGAGCTGCAAGGAGAAGGAGAACAGGGTGGCGCCCTTGCTGGCGGCCGGCGGCCGGCAGCGGAAGGCCATATCTTGCTCCCCCAAGCGCGCCTTCCCTTGGCCCTGGGCCTCCGCCGCTGTGGGCTCTTCCGGCGCCTCGCAGCCCGGTGCTTTGGGTCCCTTCTCCTTACACCTCCTACGGAGCTCTGGGGAGGATGCGGGATGGGCAGGGGCGGGAGGGGGTGACGAGGGACATGAGTCAGGGCCAAGCCTGGGTGACTGCAGAGAGGGAGACAGAGAGACAGGAAGCGGCAAACAGAGGTGCAAAAGGACAAAAAGAAAACTGCGATTAGTTAAATTTCCTTATGGGTATCGATATAAAATTATAAAACAAAAAGTTCAGCACTAGGGTAGCTCGTGAATTGTACGGGAGTCGAGCTGCATGCCAGGTCCCCACGGGTGGCCACAGCTCTCCCCTGGATGAGAGAGTCTCACACAGGGTGTGATTTCTCAAGTCAGGACACAAGGGATTCGCGGGCAATCCCAATGTCTACACGGTTCCCATGATCAGCAAATTTCATTTTAGGCCCACGATGCTAGAAAGCTTTAGGGTTTTGAGAGCAAACGAATCTAATAAATCAAAATCAAGACTTTCAATAACCTTTCCTGATCTCTAGGTAACAGATCTGTTAGGATACTTCAGCTAGATTAAAAATGAAATCCAATTCAAATATTGATTAATTTTTTAAAACAAAATTCTGGTATTGTTCTTTTCCTTGGTCGTCAGTCATATCTATAAAAAAGGTGGGTTTTTGAAGCAACAGATTTCTGGCCCCTCTCCTACCTGATACACAGGCACAACTGACAGATTCAATGACTGGCACTTCAGAGCTCTGACTCCCCGCAAAGAATTGAAATTTCTTTTCAAACTTCTCTCCTGGGTCCTTTACCTACGATGTAGGAGGACCATCAGCTAAAATCAGTGGTGTTCTTTTTGCTCAGTCCCATGGGTTTGGTTTCCACTATTTGTACTAGACAAATGACAGAAAGACACTTTTCCAGCCTCTGATTTCTCTTAGCTGACAGCTTTGCACATACACAGCAGCGCCCTGGTGACCTCAGGCTGAACCTAGCTCTGGTCTCAGGGGCTCTGGGGTCTCCATGTTTGGAGCTGGTTTCTTCTGTTCATGGTGAAGGGCTGCTGGCCTCGGAGGGCAGAAAACAAGTGGGAACTGGGCAGAGCACGGAGCTGCCCAGGCCTGGTGAATTCAAGGCCAGGGTGCACAGAGCCTCAGGAGGGTTAGACCTCTCCTGCCGCTGCTATGCCTGCGTTTGACTGTGAGCCTCTTGTGTGTGTTTTACCTGACAGCACGCAGGCTGCCCAGGCTGCTCGGTGATGGTTATCCAATCCTGACTTGGAGAGACATGGTAAATACAGCAACAGCGGGAAAGAAAATGCACAAAGAAAATTCCATCGGAGACACGAGGGAAAGGAGATACACGAGTAAGAGTACGTCCTGGCTGCATCAGCACTGGACGTGTCTCTGTGCAGGCACACTCATGTTTGCACCTTAGAGAAGCTGCACAGCTCTCAGCGTGCTATGAGCCACCGCGTGAGGGCTGCTGTCCTTGGCTGCCCGGACCTGGGGAGTCAGCAGCAGGAAGAGGTCTCTTCCCCAGGAAACCGAGGCTACTCTCTTCAGAACTATTTTCAGTAGTACATTTTGATTTTCATAAAAAAATGGCAAGTATTCTTTATGTTACCTTTTGAAGATGGAAAAGAATAAAACTGAAGTTGAAACTTCTATGCTGCATATTAAAGTGATTTGTAAAAGACAGCTTTGCGCCGGGGCTAAGAAAGATGGTCGGCATCAGTGCTAGATCCCTGCCCGGAGCACTGGCTTCTCAGACTCAGGTGCCGAGGGCGCTGTGCTGTCTTTGCCTTTTCCCATGGCATAAAGCGTATCACAGGTCAAAGCGACACGGCAGTCTTTCAAAATCAAACACAGACTGCCTGGACCTATTTTGGGAGTGAACTAAAAATCACTTACTTTTGCGTGTCACAGAATTATATTTACACAGCCATGAGAATCATCTGTTGGGATGGGCAATGTTGCAGAAGTTTGAACTAATTAAGCGTAAGGAACATTTGCATTTTGGGTGCACTGTCTTCTTTTCATGGCCCAGTTAAAACCTGCCCTGGATGGAATTGGCAGGAACAGTGGAATTGTGAAATTTAGGACAAAAGCACATCTTAACAGCGTGTGATCCACAGGACCCTGCCATCATTTTCTACCCTGTGCTTTTATTCTTGTACTTGGCAAGTAAAAGAATCCTTAAGAAGAGCAAAACTTAAAAAGAAAATGGATTGAGTCACTTGGAATATTGTAATATGACTACCAAAATTATTTCTTCATCCACTCTGTTAAAATATCAATGTTAAATTCTTGGGGAATAAATATTTTCCTATGGAATCTTGAGTGGTGATTCTCTATCACATACACGTGTATTTCAAGAGCCCACTCGTGGATCATTTCAGAGAAACTTGCAGTTTACACAAACACTGTTGCTGTGTTTCCTGTCTCTCTGTACCCTGCGCGCTCCAGGATCACTCCGGCTTCCAATTATTATCATGTACAAACCTCCCAACTATGTCGACCTTTAAACTGTTTTTCCTAAAAAGTTGCTTTATTGTGATGGATCCCCACAAACGAGGGTGATGTTTAAATTTCAAGAAGAAATTTAGCTTTGTGGGAAACAATGTCACAAAATGCACGGTGGAAAACACCTGGAGAAATTGCTAACGAACCTACTTTTTTTTTCTTCCCTTGGGACCTTGTGCCTGAGCAACAGCTTTCAAAGCACAGCCACTCACCCCTCTGCTGGTTAGAGGAGAAGACTAAGAAAGGGTGACCAAAAAGACCCAGGCCACGGGCACTCAGTGTACTCATATCAGAAGGGTAGGGTGTGCTTACCCTGTCTAGAAAAATATTCTACACTTGGGTAGGAGACTGGGGCCAGAAACAAAGAAAACAGCTTTGGCAAAGTTTTGCGTTGCAAACCCAAGCAAAAGCACCCAGAGTATTTTAAAAAGACACACACAGGACAGCTGTTGAAAGTCTTATATAGCACATCCCTCATTAAGAGAAAAAGGTTTTAAACGTTAAGAAAGCAACTTTCAGTGAGCAAATGCTGAAGCTGCAATCCTAGGGCTTCCCTGCATCTCAACAGGTCCTGGGCACAGCCTCAGGATCCCCGCGCCTCCTGAGCAGCAGGAGGTGGCTGCTGGGCGCCAGCCTGGGGCTGTACCTTTCCCTCCTGCCGGATCCCAGACACAGGCGTGGCCTCCTCGGCCTTCCTCCGTCTGTCTTCCTCCTCCTCCTCATCGCGCTCCTCCTCGGCCTTTTTCTCCGGAGTCACAGTGGTGATCAAGTTGGTCTGAGAGATGCCCCTTGTTGTGGTGTACTGGCCAGTACCAACCTCTGCAGCAGACATAGAATCCTTCATGTATATTTCATGGTTTTCATTCACTGATGCTAAAAGCAAATACAATTGGAGAAACAAAATCTGAAATAGTTAAGTCAGAAGACAGGTGAACAGCATCAGTGTCCCCAGCACTGGTTTAAAAGAAATTCCTCTGCAAAATAAAGGATTTCTCTTAAAAAACAAACAAAGCAACGCATCAGTGGGCACCTTCGCACAAGCCTCACCACAGGCTCATCTCTGTTTCATCTACAACCGTGTTCTAAAACTACTTAAATGTCCAGGACAATGCTGGCCATGCCCCGGCTCTGTGGTGAGGGCGTGTGTGAGGCTGTAGCAGGGTGGACCCTGGGCTCCTCACCCTTCAGAGGAGCCAGTGGGCAGCAGCACTGCTTCCTGGTCAGTCCCATGACACAGCACTTGCAGCAGACCAGTGCCCTAATAAACATGCTTGCTTCTGAGCAGATCTTTGGAAGTGCCACTGATCCAGCAGCACTGAATCACAGGTAGTTTCATGATCATTATCGTTATTTTTTTAATGTTAAAAAGTCAACCATTCCTACAACGTGAAAGCCCTAAGGCTAATAGCAAAAAAGAACCACACTGCCAATATTCCCAATACTCAGATGGCAATTCCATTCAGCCAATATACAAGAAGTGTTTGAATATACACTGCATTTTAAACGGACCACCATGATGAGATGCACAGATGCTTGTTCACTTTGTTAATGTTTTGGGAAAACAAGACAAATGTTGATAAATGAAATTCGTGCAAATAATAACATGCAAACATCAGAGATATAAGGTAGACTTCCGACCCAGCTAAAAAGTCTTAGTAAAAGACATGCTTAATTCAGTTAAAATTTTAAAATCAAGTATTCATCATTTTAGGATTTGCATATCAGAAAAATTATTAGAAATGTATGAATGCTGCTTTACAAATAGTAGCTAACTGCAGTCAAAACATGATCTGCCTTCATATTTTAGGAATTTTAAAAATAGAATTAAAAGGAAGGATTTAGAAATAAATTCCTTCCTGAAATCTTTTTAATAGTTAAACTACTTTACTAAAATATCTTCACTAAGATTTTTCATGTCTCTTTATAATGAGGGAAAAGCTCCAGGGACCAGGTAGGCTGTTTCTATGTGTTGCCATAGAAACAGCTTTTTTTCTATGTGCTTTTTTTGCAAAAAGCAGGTTATGTTCCAGTCTGGGACCATGCACCCAGGGCAGCGGCAGAGGCAGGCACACGGGTCTGGCAGTGTGGCAAAGCGTGGGCAGCCCATGCTATAACCTCCAGCAGGCAGGAGGAAGCTATGGGATGGTATAAATACACTGACTTCACAACTATCTTCCAGCTTCTCTGCAGGCATTTGCACACACAAGGTCAGGAGGAGAACACACTCACAGCCAGTGTGTTCCCTGAGGCACACACCACTGACAAGGGGGACGCTACCCAAGTTCCTCACACAGAGAACGGACAGTCAGTTAACAGAGGTGCAGACAAGTAAATGCGACACAGCAGAAAGGAAAGCCTTATACACAGGCAGGTCAGAATCTGAATTCAACCTGCAACGGTCCTGGCAAATATTTTATTTCACAGAGCTGGCTCTAAATGTGGCATTCTGGACATCCTAGGAGACAGAATGGCACTGTAGCCCCTTGGTATACACAAAGGACTGCGCGTCTAAGACTTCTGTGGGTACCAAAATCCAAAGATCCCTGTGTCCCTTACATAAAATGGTGTGACATTTGCTGATTACTGATATGTACCTTATTTGTTTATTTATATTTTGGTATTGGGGATCGAATGTAGGATCTTTCATTTGCGAGGCAGGTGCAGTGCCACTGAGCTATATCCCTGGCCCTATTTACTGATTTTAAAAATAAATTTTATTTTATTTTATCCTATACTCCCCTCGATCCCCCTCCCTTCCCTAGGTATGGAAGCTTTGTTTATTTATTTATGGGATTGAACCCAGGGCCTTTGCACTGAGTCTTGTCCTCCTTCCTCTTTTTCTTCCTCCTCTTCCTTCTTAAATTCTAAGACAGAGCCTCACCAAGTTGCTAAATTACCTAGGCTGGCCTTGAACTTGCCCTCCTCCTGTCTCAGCCTCTCAGAATGCTGAGATAAGAGGTGGGCCCCACAATACCTGGCTCTCCAAGTTACTTGAAATCCGCTCTCGGTTACTTCTAACACCTACCACACAACGTAAATGCCGTGTAAATCCCCACCCACTTTTACATAATAATGACAAGGAACAGAGTGTACATGTTTGGCATGGGCGTCATTTTTTAAGAAGAGCAGTTTCTGCCTGCAGTAGGTTGAATTAGCAGATCTGGAGCCCATGGATATGGAAGGCCCACTGCAATGAACTTTTTAGGCCAGCAGCGGAAACCTGTAAGAACAATTACCAGTGTAACTTCTGGGACATTTATGATCACGCCGATACTGAGATTGCTTTCTCATATATCTTATTACTTTTTATTTACTCTGTCCAGGGCAGTGTTCCTCCCATTTTCCAGATGACTGAACTGAGGCCTAGGGTGCGGAAAGCATTTCCCACCTGTCGCCCAGATGGAGAACGCAGTGTGCGCACTCTGCACTGCCACGGCTAGCCGAGTACTGTTTCCATTCTGAGAGCAACACACACGACAGACACTTACAACACTGTCAGGCTCCTTCTCCAAGCAGTTTATACAATATCTGATTAGAAAACACTGGCTTTTTAATCAGAGGATTCAAGGGTCCTTCATCTCAGCGCCCTGGCTTGGGGGCATCAGGGACTGAGGCTCTACAGGAAGCAGCTACAGAAACAAAGCGAGAGAGATGGCCCAGGGCAGTTGTAACTTTTGCTGATTTTTGTTTTTGCTAATTGATGGAAACCACCCCCCTCACACACCAGAATCCTCTGACTCTCTTCATTTGCATGGGATGCAGCTTCAATAAGACACCAATCTCCAGCTGTTCTCAATGAGAAGACACTGGCCCAGCCGGGCCTCGGGTCCTCAGGTCAGTACCATGAGAGGCCTTGGCCCAGAAGTGCCCAGCAGCTCCTACCAGCAACTGGGTGGCAGTGACCTCATTTCACCCCTCCACCTTGGGTAAGAGATAAATTCAATTTACCATTTTCTTTCTGAAACAAATAGGCTGAAAGAAACCTGCTCATCATTTAAGGTCTGCTGGCAAGAGACCCGAATTGCTTACAGGGAACCTAATTACTACACTTAACATGGCGCCTCTTCTCCAAATTCGCGTGCAGGCTTCTGAAAGCTCCGCACTTCACTTCGGCAGCTTGGCCAATCCTGGTCGGGTCACACAGATCTGCCGGTAGCAGAGGGGAGCCTGCCAAGGGCACTACTTAGAGTTGAGGACTTCAGACACCTGCTACCCATCCGAGATTCACGGCTGCCTCTCATTCCCGATGTCCACGCCGCTCTGTGCCTCCTGCAAGCTCACAGGGGCTCCGCGCCACCCACCTCCGTCCAGGCTGCGGGACATGGTGTAGCGCTTGCTGGACGAGCGCTCGAAGTAAGGCGCGGGGCGGTCGATCAGAGCGCTGGCCCTCCTCGTCTGTGCCTGCGTGCGGCCGCTGTACCGGAACTTGGAACCCAAGGTGAGGAATTTCTTTGGCGGTGCTTCGGGTAGCAGCAGTCTAAAGATATTTAAGGAAAGGCGTCGGGGAGATTACGTCAAATGTCTAGGCCGCTTTTTAAACTTTTCACCGTGTTCTGGGTGCTAAATTTTGACAAGCAACTTGTAGTTAAATACCTCATTTTATGAGGAAAAAGGATTCAACTACAAAGTATATACTAATTAGTACGGGTATTGTAGAGAGGTGGATGTAAGTGCGTGGCACTAAGCCAAGTTTTACATGCAAACAAGTACAGAGGTCAGGGTTCTGTGAGCCCAAAGACCACCTAAATAAGTATGGATGAAGACCGATTTGTTGTTCTATGGGCCCAAAACGGATCGCCCTAGTACCATAGATGGGCAAGAGAGTCCAGGATGTGGAGGGATTTCTGAAATAGTAAGGAGTGGACTGTGTACTTGAAAAGGACGCTGTGAGGATAAGAAAGAAATAAAGGGAGTGGGGGCCGGGATTTAGCTCAGTGGTGCTGCCGCCTGCCTTGCTCGTTCAAGGTTCAGAGTTCAATCCTGGTACCAGAAATAAGTAAATAAACACATAAGGGAGTAGGGCAGCTAAGACAAAGAAAATTCTTCAAGTTTAATCAGGAATTCTGTTATGATTTCTTATCAAGCAATCTGGTGCCATGAACTGGAGGGAACAGAAAGTGTTGTTCCTCCCAACCATCTTTTCGGCATCAGTGATTCCAATCTTTCTAATTCTTCCTTATACGGAAATGACGATCTCTCCCTACCTGAAAAATGTATGGTGTTCCACACACACTTTCCATAAACGCTTGGCAGCTCGATGGTTTGGCAGCTTAAACCCAATGGTGCTTTCGAATTGTTCAAACTACATTAAAGAAACACGTTGAAGAGTAAAGTCAAGTTTAGAATCACACATAACAGAAGCTCTGTGAATTAATTTCAAAATCATAACGCCACCCACAAATTATATACATTTATCCATTTAAAAAACCCTTACATCTCTCTCTTTCAAGTGCTACGGGTACAGATAAATGTTAGGCATGCACTAAATGCTTTTTGCCCAAGGATGAATCTTAGGAAAACTAAACAAAAAGAAGGCACCGGATTTCTCCCAGAGGTCAGTTTGCGCTGATCTAATTTTTAAGTCTTATTTTCATGGTTTCTCAATGACAATGACCTCACCTGGAATGCACAGAAATGAACAAAATGTAAGTGTAAAGCATACTTAGAAATGACACTTTATGTATTTCTCCTAGGTATTTGATGTCTTAGTGTCCAACATGGCTGCTACCCTTTGTATGTTCCACTGTGGGTTATAAGATCAGTGATTAGGAGAAATAATTCCCACATTTTGCAGCATGTGTATTTTCAGATGATACGTCAGGTATTTGATTTTTCAAGATGAAACATCCTATCTGATTTTTCTGCCAACATTTCAGTACTACCTCTAGATGTAGAATTTTCAGTTTCTGAAGAGATCACCCGTCCGGCCACCAGGGGGCAGTCACCCTAAACAGGAAAGGCTCATCCCAAAGCCCACAAAACACCCACTACTGAGATAATTAGCAGCCAAAGCAATCTGTGCCGCAAAGAACCTGTTATTCTTCTAGATGTTTTTCTTCATCTCCTTCAGTTTCTCTTCTGCCTGCCCCTCTCTTAAATAATGGTATTACCCAGAATTTTTATTTCAGGACATCTTCTTGAACTTCCCTTGCTCTTTGGATACTGTCTAAGGCCTTGAGTAAATTAAAAAATTTTTTTGAGTCAGGATCTCCTTAAGTCGTGAAGTCACCCGACTGAATTCAAACTTTCCATCCTCCTGCCTCAGCCTCTCAGAGTGTTAGGAGTGTAGGTGTCCATGCACCAAGGCGCCTGGCTGCAATCTTTGTTGTTGATTTCTTTCCTGAAATTCACCTTCTTTCTTTCTCTTGCCTAAGATCACCTCCATCAGTCAACTTTACAAAGGTTTTTCCTGGTTGCTCTCTCTGCCCATTTTGAGGTACTGGGTCTTGTGCTAGGGAAGTGCTCTCCCACTGAGAACACTCGGTTTTGCCCCGGGCTCTCGCTGCATAGTGCACCCATGACCTTTTGCTTCCCCCTGAAGCTCCTCTCACACGTTTCCTCCCCACACCCTCTGCCCTGGTCTGGGTCCATCACTGTACTACTAGGAAGTTGAATTTCATTAAGAAAGCCACACTTCCAGTGTTACAGCCTGGCTCCTTTCTCCAGTATTCCTTTGTGCTCTGACAACACCATCCTCATTCTGTTTTTGCAATATCATCTCACTGGCATCATGGTTCTGTGTCTCTCATACAAAATCTTAAGAGGAACAAGGTCATGTTTCCAATGCTTATCATGATGACTGGACACTAATTGCTCACTTAATAAATGTCCAGAGAATTCATGCCTTATAAGTTTAACAAACAATATTTAGAAGAGATTAGATATGTTAAATAGATATCATCTTTAGAATATCTTAAAAACCTTATGATTCCAGTTATTTACATGGAAAGCTGATAGATTATTTCAGGTGTCAAAGATAACTGTGATTTTTAAGTTTGCATTCATCGTGGTTGTTTGATTTATCTGTTTTTTTAAAACTGCATTTCTGCTAAGAAACTCCACTGCAGCAGTAGATTTTGAAGGCAGGAGGTAACTGTCTCGCCCCAGTGTTCAGAGTCATATATGAGAATCTTTGAGTTCCGCCTGCCTCCAGTAGATTACCATGCCAACGAGAAACTGGAGGCAATTATTAAGAATTTCTTAAACAAATAAAAGCAGGTATTTACTACTGGTTATGTACAAAACACTAAGGAAGATGGAAGTCTAAGCTGATTATAGGGTGTTCCTAGAGTTAACAATTCTGATTTGTTATTAGCTTCGCTGATTAAAATAAAGTAGGGATCTGTGGAAATAGACTGGGCTGTGGACTACTTGCATAACCCACACTCAGCACCCTGTGTTCTAATCTTCCTTGTACCCTGAAGCACAGTACCTCTCCGCTAGTCATTAGGGTGCAGTCAAATCTGCAGGAAAAATTAGAGAGAGAATGGAGCTATTAAAAACAGGACACAAGGGAAGAAATTTATTCTCCGTGGCTTGATAAATACAAAAGTTATTCATGAATCTTGTTTTTATATTAAAATGTCTGTAAAAAAATCCTTTCAGTTAATGCATACAGTTGGGAAAAAACTAGAACAACATAATAAAGAAGAGAACATGTTATTTATTAGTGTTTATCGGATAAACCTACAACTAATTCTCTCAGGCATTTAGATATAATTCACCGTGTCTCACGATGACTAGAACATATGAGCAGAGAATTCCTATTTCTGTCCATGTCAGGGACCTTCCTTCCCAAAGCACATGCAAATGCAGTGTACTTACCTCTCCTGGCCGAATCTTAATGTAAAAGTTGTTCCTTTTGTATGAGATTTTCAGAACCTTGGGCCAGGCAAATCTATTTATTCGCAGTCGGTCACGATATATCAACAGACCACTCGCACAGACTCCTAACATGATTTCTACTCCTTCCGAGTCCTGGGAAATTGCAGCAAGAAACAACAAATCAGTATCTCACTTATTCCCACTTTTCTCTGGGTATGAGATTTACACCACCAGGACAGCACCTATCACTGACTAATTTAAATATGAAAAATACTGCAGCCTTAAGAAAAAAAAAAAACATTACCATGGAAAAGCAGCTGTTTGATGATGACAGATTTCACTATGGAGATTGCTAGGGTCGAATCTGCTTAGATTTATGGCATAAATACGGTACCCAGCAGTGGTCCAGTGAGTGACGGTTTCTAACAGCCGTGTCCGCAGTGGCTGAGGTGGCTGCAGTGCCCGTGGGCTGAGTGACAAGAGGGGATAGATGGTACTGTGTGGAATGATTCAGTCTTCACTGTGCAACTGCTAAGGCCACTTTACAGAAGAGTACCCGCTGACCATACACCACTTGGCTCTAGAGTAGCATTTCCGGCCGACTTGTGTATTAACACAAGGGCCCTTAGCTGGCTGTGGTAGCACTGGTAGGCTGAAGCAGGAGGATCGCAAGTTCTAGCCCAATCCGGGCAACTTAGTAACTTAGACCCTGTCTCAGAACAGAAAATAAAATAGAGGGCTGGGAATGTAGCTCAGTGCAAAGGTCCTGGGTTCAACTCCCCACTCTCTGGGACCACACACACACATACATGGGAGACCCTGTCTTCCATGTTGAGTATTTTGAGTTTTGTTACTTTAAGAAGAACCTCAATCCTCGTTATACACCATGACTGTCAGAGGAAAAGTTCCATATGAAATGGTCATTGAGAAGCACGAATGTGAACCCAGCACCTGCACACACATGGCCGAGGGGTGCACACAGTGGCGCATAGATGTCTGTACAGATATGGGCTCCATAATGCACAGTGCGCTCTGGGCAAGCACCGGGCCACTCTGTAACTGGGCCTGGCTTTTACCACTTGCACCTTTCCTCTTCAGATAATGCCCTTGGGTCTCAGCTGTCACACCGAGCTCAGCCTGTCTCCATCCCCATGAAGTGTCCTGTGCCACTGAGGTCAGGTAAGGGGATATCTACGGTGGCCCTGACTGGGGTCGAAAGCAGGCAGGACTACTAGAGCTGCAGACCCCACACGCTGACTCACTGCCCACTGGTGCCAGGCCGGGTTCGCCCAGGATGCTCTGTTCAGGCCCCGGGGCTCCGGCCTGTCACTGGTCCCAGGCTGTCCTGGGCTTTGAGCCACTCTGCTGCACCGGCAACAGCAAAGGGACAACTGGAGAATCCAAACAGGAAACCGTCCATACGGAGGGAAGTGACTTCCCAACTCTTATCCACGCAGGGCACAAGATGCACATTTTCAATCCAAACTAGACAGTGGTCCACCTCTGGGAAATGTTAAGTTGGCCATCAGGATATAATTGGTTTAAAATGAAATATCTTACCTCGTCACTGATCTCTCCATTAGAGACCAAATTACTCTCCCATAGTGGAACTGTGTCATGGCAGGATATTACTGTATAATAGAATTTCAGGAAAACACACAGACCAGCAACTGCCTGCCATATAACAAGGGCTTGAATTCAAGAGAGTGCTGTAAAGAGCTACAACCTGCTGCTCCCAAGGTGCTGGTCCTCCTACCCCCACCCCCAGCCTCCCACCTGTTCCACGACTGCTCAGAGGGTCCACCTCGCTCAAGGCAGGCCCGAGGAGGCCTGAAGGAACAACTGTGTCTGAGTCGCTGTCTTTGCCCACAGACTGTAAGTTTAGGAGCGGTGTCTCAGGCTTGCAGAGGGAAAGGCCATGTAAAGCCTTTTCATCATTACACAGTTTGAAATCACTCCTTCGTGTCAGTGGTCATAAAGTAACAGTGTCCCCCAGTTCATGCAGCAGATGAGGAAGGTGATGATGACACTTCTTGTCCTTACGGTCTCCGACATGCACTGCTCTGGGTCCCCAAATCAGGGTGTTATTGTTGCATGGCCCTTGGCAAACAGTGCTGAATTAAGGTTCCCACAGCTGCCTCCCCTGGAGAGTGTAAGTTGGTTAGGAGAAGCTGCGCCATTTTATCTCTGTGATCTTAGAGCCAACTCAGGGCCCGTCCACATGTGCCAAGCCTACAGTGTATACTCCCGCCGAAAGAGAAATGAAAAGGCGAACGCAAAATGAACACGGCGGGACTGAGTGGGATGTTACATGGGATGAAAGCCTCTATTTCATTAATTGTATGGCAACAAAGAATGATATTTTCATGCCAAAATTTCTGCCACAGGCCATAGTATTTGGTTATTTGGATAAAGCTTTGGTACTAACAGCCTTTCTTGAGGACAAGTGCATTTCCCGTTCAATAGAGAGGTAGATGCTACCGTTCTAAGGGACACTGGACTATCTCAGTCCATCACGATGGGAATAAAAGGGTCACACTGCTCCCTCCGTTCGAGTCCCATTCAAATACTGCTTATCCTTCAGTACTGCACGGTCCATGGGGCATCAGAGAGGATTTGCGTCTACACTGCATACTCTTGGTTGAAATAAAAGGGCCTGACAAAGCCTATTAAGATCGGCATTAAACGACACACAAGCAGAATCATCCTTCCTAAGGGGGGAAAATAATAAAGTATTTAGGACACGCTTTCCAAGATGCAGGACCTACACCTGCTGTCGTGTTACTGATCCTTGAGAACCAGCCAATCTGCTCACACGGTCAGCATTTATTCTTCACACAAAGCTGCCGAGTGCAAGACTACAACTCAAGATGTTTAAATGGATCGTGAAGCTCCGGCTGTTCCTACCAGCCACAGAAGAGGAGCAGCTCCTTTATAACCGGAAATGAGCTCTAATTCAATTCAGTAAATTTCCTCCTTGAAATGATGGAGCCTGGCTGGATGGAAAATGGAATCTAAAACCGATGCATTTGTTATACTTACTATTCAGACAGAGTCCCCTAACAGGCTGCATTTGCACTTCCTTAATTCTCTCTTTCTAATTGGCATAATTTCAAATCATATTACTGAATGAAAAAGCAGCCATCTATTCCAACTCAATAGCTCTGGCAATGACAAGAGACTTTATTTTTACTGATTGGAACACGGCTACATCCTGAGGTGACTTCCCTAAAAAAAAGGTTCTAATCCTTATGTATTTATTTTTTGTCTAGGCAGTAAATCAAAGTACAGGATGTGACCCAAAATACTTTTGATTAGCTCAAAATCTCATGCTAATTTCATTTTCTTCTTGTGTCCTTATCGTTCAGCCAGTTAGGTTAAAAACTCTTAGAAAAATAAAATAAAAAGATCTTAGAACCTGGATCATATTTTTATGTTGAAATCTTCCCACTAACTTATACTTGGCAAAAATTACAACGCACTTTGTTATCTGACTGTGAACTAAGTGAAAAGGCATAGTAATGAACTGGCGAATAAACAGAGCTACACCTGCTGTTGTAATTACACACAAATGTCAATGTGCCCGGCATCCAAGATCCCAGCACCTCCCTGGCGGAAGCCTCAGCCAAGCCTCAGAGACACTGCCATTGCTCCGGCCTTGCGAACCTCACAGACATGACCAATCAAACCCCACAGACTCGATGCCCCCCCCCAACTTCCTGTCCAACCTCACAGTGGATCAGTGTGCTCCCTGATGTCAACAACAGCCACACAACAGCCTCCCTTTCATCAGCAATGGAACTTACAGATCACAGATTTACCTCTTGGGTTATCAGGGTTGTTAAGATGTTTGCCTGAGCACAGCCAGCTGGAAGTCTCTTCATTTCTAGTCCCTGAACCTGATTCCATGTAAGACACCATTTGCCTGGAAGCCTATAATCACACATCCTTGTGAGTCCCAGACTGTGAAACTGCCCACTGTCTAACAGAGCTTGAATCTGCATCCCTATGAAGGACAATATTATCTTGTCAGCTGCCATCAGAAGAAACTACCCCTGAACTTTGGAGAGTGACCTTTTGATCACTGTTGAAGTACCAGAATCCAACCCTAGAACCCTAATGTCACTTATTTTGCAGATAAAAGTTTTTACAAAAGCTTTCCTGAAACAGCACAGTGCTTTTGTTCATGGCTATTTAAGGAGCAGACTAGTAGTCTACAGGCTCATTCACCACTGAGAAGCAGAGATTCTAGAAAAAGCATGGTACCAAGTCCATGCTGATCTCTCCTCCCTTATAGCCGAAACCCTCCCAGGGCTCAAGTCCAGCTTCTCTCTGTCCAGGATACACCTCTAACCTTACACCCGATACCAGTTTGCAATACCATCCTTGGCTTGGAGGCCTAATTTTAGTTGGAACTTTTAAAAATAAAATCTTATTTCAAGGTTCTGGTTATATAGCACAATAGTTAAACTTTAGAGACAGAATAAATTTAACATGAACTTGTAAGTGCCTGGGTGGGTTCCAGAACAGGGCATACATAACAGATGTGACACTTGGGGCTTGGACAATCAGCCAAGTTCATTCAGAAAGATGGACAGGAAGGAGCCTGACAGTCCAGACAAAGGGGGCATATTTTGGGGAAAAGGCGAGACAGTGCTTGGTGGGAGGAAAGGGCACTTGGTGGCCTTGTAACCTGCAGCCAGGAGGGCAGGTGAGCCAAGAGCTTGTTTGGTCAAGGGATGTTTCCAACAGAATCAACTGACTACCACGGGCTTCCTTGAGGCCTGGGCCGGGAGAAACCTAAGTGTAATGGTTTATATCTAGACATCACCCAAAGCCTCACCTGCTCATGATGTGGGTGTGGGGAGGTGACTGGATTACGGGGGTGTGATGGTCATCAGTGGATTAGAGCTCAGTGTGGCACTGGGAAGAGATGGGTCACTGGGATGGGTCTTGGAAGGTCCACTGCCCTCCTCTCCTCATCTTTCGCTGCTCCTTGCCTGCCCTGCCATGGACTGTTTCTCTACTGCCAAGCCACCTTGCCCTGGAGCCAGCTAAGGATGGACTGACACCTCTACAACTTGTGACCTAAAATAAACCTTTCTTCCTTCAACTTGTGGGTGTCAGGTATGGTGTATCAGTGATGAGAAAGTACCTATGACTCAGCCACAAAGACCAACCTTCGGTGAATGTCAGAGCTAAGACTGTTTGATCATGGAATAAGGCGTAAAAGGCAAACACAAACTGAACCCTCAAAGATTCTGTTTACATTAATGGATGTAAAAATTGCCAGCTTACTGAAATAACAACAGCAAATTGAGAGTGTGGGGGTTTGAAAAGGCGTTACCTTGGCATGGTGTAGATCCACCCCATACATGGAGAGCTTTTTGGCATTTTCCAAGAAATGCATTTCTGCTTCTGCTGGCGTCATTCCTCTGATTGGAAAAAAAATGTATTACAAGGCTGGTTTCCCTGCTTATCGGTTAGAATTAGAAATTAAAAAGTTAGCTGATTTTCTTTTATCTGGTGGGGCTCTAAAATTTCCCACTTAGTTCTTTGCTATCTTACAAACAAGCCCTCAGTGACTGATGGGCAGATGCAGGTGGAAAACCGCTAATCAGATATCAAAAGCCTCAAGGGCTCCACAGTCTGAAGTTGTTAAGCATGGACATGACACCACAGGGGAAAGTTCCACACCTGAACTCACGTGACTGGTGGCAGTCAAAGCACAGGAACACGAAAGAATACTGTGTAAAAGCACCATCAGGTTTTGTGTATAAAAAGCATGTGGAATACAAATTTTGCGTTTAGATTTGGGTTCCCTTCCTTAAGGTATTTTATTGTTTACATCCAAGTATTCCAAACTCTGAAATACTTGTGGTCCTAAGCAGTTTAGAAGAGGGAGGCTCCACCCGTGAGTAAGAAAGGCATAAGGAGATGAAGGGCTTTGAGGGAAGACCCTGCAAGGGCACAGCTGGCTGTTCTGCGGGGCTCTCACCCACCCCAGAGCTTTCCCAGGTGCGACTCACGCACCGAGAGCATGACCAGGACGGCCGGAGAGCCCCCCCCCACCTCGACGCTCCAGCCGCGTCACGCTCAGCGTCCCCACCGACCTGTGGCTCTTGTGCAGCTCGACCACTTTGTCCTCCAGTTCCTTTGTGTGGTTTGGGGCGAAGCGGAACTCGCTGATGTAATCGCTGCCACACTCGTCAGGGTCGTAGTCTCCAAGCTCTGACTGGACCGTGTAGGAGCCCAGCAGGGCGAGGGTCACGAAGGAGCAGGGCAGCCGTCCGGACACGATGTCGTCGCGCAGTTGGAGGCAGAGGTAGTACCTTCAGGACAGAGGCCGGCGTGAGACACGCGGGACAGCCCGCGCCCTGGGGGACCAGCTGGGACACAGTCGCTAACATCTGTGCACGCGGACATGTTCTTCATCTACACGGGACAAGCCCTGGGCTACCAAAGACATTTAAGGGTCCCTAGACAAAGGCCATGTTCAACATAAAACTGGATTTCACTGGTAATGTACAGAGCAAAAGGAATCTAAAGGTGTTTTCCTAACAGCTTTTAATTTAACTTTTAAAGTCAAATGAACAGCTCCCAACATACTCCCAAAAATACTAGGTTGAGGAAATTATAATATAAAAATGATGCTCTTAAATATGACACTGAGCCCCAAGCAGCCTTCCAGAGGTCTCATCTCAAATCTAGACGACAGGTCTTTCTATGTGATCGAGCCAGACTTCCGGTAACATCAGTTGTGCCTTCGTGAGCTAGGCTGTCACCCAGAGTTTAACTCAGCTGAACACTAACTTCAAAGAACTACGACCTTAAAGTCTGAGACCCTTGTCACTGTAAGCAAAGAGTTGTAAACTGAAGCAATATAAAACATTTTTCATGAAATTTTGCCATGATAGCGTAAAATATCTTCACTAACAGCTGATTTGTAGTCTTCCTTATTTTGCCTTAAAATTTACAGGTGTGACTTAACCAGCTGCAAAAGACTTCACAGTGGAGTGTTAACACTGTTGAATTTTAGTAATACCCGTCACCTACCTTTCACACGAGCAACGAACTGTCATTCTGTCAAAAGGGATGACTATGTAAAATCTTGAAGTCCCTCTCAGTGTAAGTGAAATCCACATAACCAGCTATAAAAATCCTTAAACGCCTGACAGTTTCTCCGAACACTACACAGCTGATTAGAAAGAAACTAACCCCTGAAGTTTCAAATCTAGGTATATGCAGCCTCCACAGTCACATAGTAAGACAATCCCTCAATACTGGCTAAAAAGTATCTTCCCTCTGAGTTACTGCAAGTATGAAGGAGATCTAAAATAGCAAAGAAACTCATTGTTGCCCTTCTCCAGATATATCTGGTTTTTAATCCTAACAATGGACGGAACCTGTTTGGAGTAACTTCTCTTCCATGCAAAGTGCCCCCCCAAGGAGGCATGAGGCTGTAGTAGGACAGAGCCACTCTGTCTGGTCATCAACAGATAGCCAACAGAGGGGGAGTCAGGGGATGACTAGGAGAACGTGTGGGAAGCCAGGAAGGAGGACTCCACGTCCGCGTCCTGCCCCATCCCGCTAACTCGTGTGCTGCAATCGATTTCCGAGGTGCTGGAGTAGGAGGCAGGGGCTCTGGGAGGTGACTGGGTTATCAAGGAGATCAGCAGCCATACAGAAGAAGCCAAAGGGAGACCTTCTGGCAGGACAGAGAGAGCAGGAGTGCAGGAATCTGCAGCCAGAAGCTGAGCCTCTTGGAAATACAACCCTGACCTGGAACTTCCAGGCTCTGGAACAGTGAGAAATGCGTTTCGGTTGTTTATAAGCCAGCCAGGCCATGACAGTTCATGACACTAACCTGAATGGACAGAGCCACCCAACACTGCTTCTCAAATGAGTCCCTTCTGCACTTAGCTCAGCCACCAAGCTGCAGTATTTTTATGTTAGATTCTTTTCTCAACCTCTTACCAGAAAACAAATTAATCAGTTTCCTTGTACATGGAAGGCATAAAAAGCAAACTCTTAGCTTTATATGCATTTGTTTGTATCTTCCTATGTGTATGTGTGTGTGTGATTTTTAAAACAGCTATGAAATTTCAAGTTTGTCACACACAAAGCGTGAGGCTCTAAGAGAACCAATTCTGTGCCGATGGGTGACAGCATCTGCATCCTGCGTGTTTTCACAGCAGGGCCGGGAGAAGGGAATATCAGGCTAGCACCGAAGACTCAGCTGTTACCAGACAGGACTTGGCAAACCTCTCATCAGATGCTTGTGCGCACTGAGTTGTCTTTTTCTTGGCATGTGAGCACGGGTGACTGGAAGGCCATACACTTAAGTGCACTCTTCTCTGGAGACCCCAAGGGGCTCACAGCACCCCCCAGTGTGGCTGTCCTGTTCACAGACAGCCGTCAAATACCTGGTTATGTCTTCAGATAGCTGGGAAGGGTCTGGCGGGTAAAATTTCACATTAAATGAAAATTGCCAAGCACCACCTGTAGGGAGAGGAAAAAGAAATTTGAGTAAGACTGTAGAAAACTCACTTATAGTTTTAAGTGATTGCTGGAAAGACCTTACTCCAAGCCCTAACACCCAGGCAGTTCTGATCACTAGTGGAAACAAGGACGTCTCTGTTACATGAAGCCATAGAGAAGCCTGAAACCTCCTCTAATTTCCAGTCTTGTCCTCTATCAAATCCTTCACTGGCACTTTTAACTCGCAAGGCAATTAACCGAACTTCCTTCCATTCTCAGCATCAAAGATAAGCCACCGGAAGAAGGGAAAAGAGTAAACGATATGGGCAATCCTCCATCAGATAGGTCTGGAACTGGATTTATTGCTATGAATTTCTGGGAAACTCACAGAACACCACTACGGACATGATTCCCATTTTCTTTGTCCTCTTTGCTTTATTATAGCTCAAGTTCCATTATTATTAATGTCAAGGGACAATAGTTTTATGGGAAAGGTTTGTTGTGAATAATGCTTTAATAACTGGTTTGCTCTGCTGAAGTCTTTGTTCACTCATGGAACTTCGAGATGAGACAGATACTGAATGTATTTCCGGTACGTTATGCAATGCTACGCCTCTGTAGCCCATGATCAGATGGACCTTTACACGGTGGCATCGACTTAACGTTGCTGCAGCCGTGAAAAGGGTTAGCTGGACCCAAGTTTGCAGAGGCCTACTCCACACTGACCTTTGAAACGGCCTTCCCATACTCAGTAGTTCATGATGCTGCCCTTGCTTGTGAACAATTTATCAACATGAACATGAAAAAGACATCTGTTTCTACACTTACTCTCTTTGCAATCACTTTTAAATGTATTCACCTGGTTCTTTCCTTTGGGCTTTTCAATGTAGTCATTTACCAAGACCTGGGTATCATTTCTCTGAGGGCTGCTTTCACATTGAAAGTTTCTCCGCCTGGGGCCTGGCTGTGTTTTGCCCGAGGCCATGGAAAACTCGTCCCAGGTCTCCCAGCTTCTATCCCAGGAGCCTTCCCATCAGGCCATGCATTTGCTGTCCTGCCTGCCCCCTGCCACGACACCCCATATGCTTTCAATGATCTCCTAAGACACCCAAATGCGCCCACTCCATGTAACACCATCCAGAAACTCCACTTTCTCCACGAGCTCTTCCCAAACATCAGTTCCTTTCTGGCACTGTTCTTTTTTATACACAGGAATACTAAGCTCCAGCAGTTTCCTACATTTCTGTCATCAATCCACGGATTCCTTCAGCTTATTCCTAACACTGCCCTGCACATCACACTCAGGGTTCTGCACACTGAGTATCTCACCCCAGTGGTCCCAGGAGGGATTTAGCAGAGGACTGGATATTATTAGCTATTTAATATCATCTTTAAACCACTCAAAGTATCACTGAAACATGAGATGGAAGAATTAGAAATCCTAAAACCTCTGTCCATCAAATATGTGTCTTGGGATTGTTTTTTTCCCTGCTGTTTCTTTTGTTATTCCAAAAATAGTCTGATTTCGTTTTACCTTTCTATTAATTCCTGCTCACTCTCTACTGAAATATAACCCTCCAGTGTTTGCCAATAATAAGGTTTTATCATGAGAGCTGACTTCTCTCTCAAGCAAGCAGAATTAAAAATAATGGATTAGTTATGGGAAATGGATTTACTGCTCTTTTGTAATTTTCATCCACAACAAAGTACACTGTTTCCACTGAACCCAGCAATGTAATTAAACAATCTTATAATAAACTCGGTGAAAATTCTCCATTGGAAACAAGTGATAAAACCATGAGAAATACATTTCAGTGCAAAAAATCTTCATTCTAGAAGAGCAAGTTGCAAATGACACTGGGTCTCAGAAGTGTGTGAAGTGCTTGTTAAAAACACCAGTTCCTGGGCTCCATCTCCAAGATTTTTCTTCCTCGGATCTGGACTGTGGTACAGACTTGAGCTTTTAATAAGCTCGCTTGTGGTTCTAATACAGGAGGGATTTGAATCACAGCGAAGATCACCATTACGAAGCCCACGACATTCCTAAGGTTATTTATCGAAAACTAACTACAAGGTCTTGTGGGACATTATTTTGAAAAAATGGTGAAGTTTAGAGAAACTATACTACAAGAGACATCACAACGGTGGTGGGGGCAAAATGTCAGTGAAGCTGAATATATATAGTGGCACACATGTTTCCCAACACTTTGGGAGGCTGAGGCAAGAGGATCCCAAGGTTGAGCCCAGTCTAGGCAAGTTGGTGATGTGGTGAGACACTTTCTTAAAATAAGAGATTTTAAAAAGAGGATGGGGTTGTAGCTCAGTGTAAAGACCCTGGGTTCAATCCCCAGTACTGGAAAAAAAAAATCCTCAATGAAGTGAGGCACAAAACCAAAAATTAACAGGCAGACGAATTCCCCATTGAGAAGAGAACAGAGATAAATCATTCTGAAGAATGAGCTCATGCACGAGCTGGCTTGCAGGCCCCAGGCCGCTCAGATGTGGCCCTGATCAGCAACAGGAAACGAACAAGTTTGGACACGATAAAATCCGTATTTCTTTTTTTTTCTTTTGGTACCAGGGATAGAACTTGGGTCCTTGTCCTTGCGAGGCAGGCACCGGAACCACTGAGCTAAATCCCCGGCTCTAAAATCTATTTTCTATAAAGCCAATGGAGGGTTTTCAATTAAAATTTTATGATAAATACAAAATTGTGGCACTCAGTGGAATTCGTTTTCGTGAAATATTTCTAATGCCAAATGTTATGATTTCAAAACAGACTGGACTGGTATCATAAAACCACTATAAACCATATCCTCCATATCACAAATATACCGTATTCACAGTCACAAAATAGAGTGCATTTAAGAGTTTCATTTGAGATAAGGCATGTATCATGCAGGACCAAAGTTGGTTCCGAAGAACACATTCTTCAGTTTCAGAATTTACTATGTATCATAAATTTATAATTTAAAATTCTTATTCATCAGCATGGTCTCCACGGGCTGTGGCCTGGCATAATGAGGGCGGGAAAGCCTTTCATCACCTGTGCTGGGAAGAGGAGGCGATGTTTACCATTAGAACATTAGATCTGATAATATTTCTCTGCTTTGGGGCAGAGAGGCATTTTAGTGGATAGCAAACAGCAAGGAATAGAGGTAGAAATACCAAATTGTACTTTTAAAAGCATCCCAATTTTCCTTGTCCCCTCCTCTGCAAGATGGACAGTCACCTACACGTCCTGATCTGCAGGACAGAAACATCTTTCAAGTCTCACATTTTTGGGGGTCTCTATTCTCTGAGGAGGGAGCACAAATGAGAAAGGAGGGGGCAAAAATATATGCATATCTGCTTTTAATAACTCCATAAAAAGATATGTAGACCATATTCATCATTTTAATCTTTTTATTAGGGTTCCTTGGAACAAGAAAAAGTATTTTCACCTATGTATTACACTGTAGCCATTCTTGTTTTCAAACTCAATTATAAACTAATTCATAATCAAGTTTCTAGTTCGTAGATACCTCAAATTTCTCTAGAAATACGGTGATGTTATTTGTATAAGTAACCAACACATTCTCTAATATCTAGAAATATAGTGATCCAGGGGTGTTACTTCACACTGAACCATTTCAAACTGCTTCCTAGCACTTACAACTTATTAATACATAGGGTATTTTGCTACTTCAGAACTCACACAGGTACTAAGAAGTGTTTGTTCTTTCTTTTTTTTTTTTGTTGGTACCAGGAATCGAATATGGGACCTTGCACTTGCGAGGCAGGCAGTGGCACCACTGAGCTAAATCCCCTGCCCTGTTCTTTCTTTTTTCTTTTTTTCTTTCTTTTTTGGTACCAGGGATTGAACTCGGGTCCTTGCGCTTGCGAGGTAGGCCACCGAACCGCTGAGCTAAATCCCTGGCCCTTGCCCTGTTCTTTCTTTAACAGGAAGCTATTTGAAAACCTGAATGGCAATGATGCTCCCATTAATAAACTGGTCTTAAATTCATCCTTCAAAAAGAGTCAGGTGTTCAGGAGAATTAATCTAGGTTTTATTGATAAAAATACGAATTAAAAAAAATCAGCTACTCAAGATTATATACACATGTGATAAAAGCAAGTGTTAAAGGATAAAACAAAACCCTCCTTTTCTACCCCCTATTTTTGATTACTGCTTCTATCTTTCATGTGCCCCACAAGTTTCCCATGCAGTTCTGTATATGTAACTTTTTAAAAAGAAATGTGGTAAACACTATTTTGGCAACCTACTTTTCACTAACAGGACCCAACCCCTATTTCTTTTTTGAAATTTTTTTCTCATTGAGTTTATTGGTACATTTTAGGTATACAGTACAGTTACATTCATCATTGGGGTCTTGTACCTTACATGACAGGTCTTGGTTCTCATTTTTTCCCCACACCAAGCCCTATTTCTGCAGCTCTTCTACGATTGATGTCATCATTTCTTTACAAACAGATATTTAGGCTCCCTCTAGTTTTCTGCTTCTGCAAACAGCGTTAGAAATGATATTTCATGTGCACACAAGTGCATTTTTTCTCTAACACAAATGCTGAATAAAAGTCTTCACGCAAAACTAAAGGTCAGACAGCAAGTACATTTTAAATTTTAATAAAAACTACTGTGCAACAATTCATACTTCTGTCCACTGGGATTGTACTTGCCAGTGAAATTTATTATTAAACTTGTTAAATTTTTTAAGTCTTTGTTAATCCAAAGAGGTGAAAAACGATCTATCTTCTTTCCCCGCCTCCCTCCTTCCTCAACTTTCTTCCTTTCCCTTTTCTCTGTGATGCTAGTTTTTGTTGTTTCCTTCCTTTCTCTTCTTTCCCTTTTTCTTTCTCTTCTTCATTCTCTCTTTCTTTCTTTTCCTTACCTGCTAGATATTGAACTCAGGTCCTCCAGCCTGCTAGGCAACTGCTCTACACCTAAGCCATAACCAAGCCCAGGACGTTTCCTTTTAATTTGCCTTTAATCATTAGTTGTCTTAACTTGCTTAGTATTTATTAGCTACTTTTCAATTTTTGAGAAGCTCATGGACTTTTTCTTGTCCATTAGGAAACACACATTTCTCTACTTATCTTCAGGGCCCCAGAAAAGAGGTTGTCACCAGACAATAACTTCAGTCTTATTTGTTATCCCATTTTTGAAAACTCTCATGTGGCTACTACTTTTAGGTTGGCTTTCATATGTTTGTGGCAATTTGGCTTAATGTAATATTAAGTTTGAAACTTTACATGATTAACTGACAACTGGCATGGCGCTTGAGATGCGTTTCCTATCTGTGTAGAGACGGGGGACTGGCCAAGTGTCAAAGTCACTTTAATTTCTCAGTCGAGATGACAGAAAATGGGTGCTGTCAAAGCTGGACCAATTTCACCGATCCAACTTGAGCTTGGACTCTGTCTTTTGAAAAACCATTCCCATTGGCCACTGGGATGTGGTTATCACTCCACACGCTACAAATCTTCACCTTATGCAATAAAACAATCGGAAAAAACTTACTTCGAATCTGTTTTTTAATTTCCTTAGCAGGGTCCAACCAGTTCTGAAAAAGAAATGACATTTTGAGTTTGAATCAGAGAAGAATAGAAATGGGTGGAGGATTAGATACTGAGGCGGTGATCGCGGGGGGGTCCCCCACCACCCCCACCACCGCCCTGCCCTGCTGCCCTTCCTGCGTCTGTGACCTGCAGCCAGGCCCTGCTCTGTCCTGACACGGACCCAGCACGGGGAAGAGGCGCACGGGGACAATTCCTGCCTCACAGGTTGCCTTTTTCTTTCTTTCTGTTCTTTTTTACAACAATTACCTTAGGGACTTGAGCCTATGCATAAGCAGAAGGGAAATAACAAAAGACTCTAAGTTCACATAAATTCCCAGAATAAAGATCCATGCGCCTTTCCATGGTTTTAGCCATTCATGCCTAGGTGACTGACGCCTGCGATCACAGACTGAGAGGCATCTACCGGAAAATTTCCTAATGAATGGGATGTTTGCTTGAGTTCTGACCTGTTCCTCACCGGAAAAATCAGATGTGTAATGATGAAATCGGACACTGCCCAGTGACTTCATTAGGGTACAATGCACAAACGAGTAACTTCTACAAACAAAGCCTCCACCACTCAGTGTTTCGCATCAATACGATGGAAACGATTCCTCTTTTTCATTTTGCAGCTAGCTGCGGGGTGAGCTCCAACAGAAGGCTGGGTTTCCACGGAGCGGGTGTGGGCGCCCACAGAGGCAATGCCTGACACCCTGAACACCGCCAAGACTGTGCACAGGTATGAGGCCAGCCAACGCCGACCTGACTGGTGAGAAAGTGAAGTAAGAAGTAAGAATTAAGGTGAATTAAGAATAGGACAGCAGTTCCAACAGGGAGCAGCCCTGACAGCTGCATCACAACTACAGTCAGTTTCTGCACAGAAATCTGGGGCACGAGCGTGTTTTCTGCATAAGCAGCCAAGTACCCGATTTTCCTAGAATCCACTGGAATCTGTGGTCAGCACACCCACCCACCCGTGCTTTCTCACCTTCTGGTTCTCGGCATCGCGGTAGGTGAGGCCGAAGTAGTCCTTCTCGAGCAGGTTCAGGTGCTCACACACTTTGTCGAACAGCATCTGCCCTCGGGAGCGCTTCTGCGGAAACAGAGCAAAGACGAGTCCCGCGCTGCGAGGCGGCCGTTTGGGGCAGCGAGCCTGGGCCCACAGTGTCCAGAGAGTGACAAGCATCACCCGCATCCCGAGGCGCCGTGGAGCACAGAGGCTCAAAGACTTGGTCCCCTGCCGGAAGCCGCGGCTACTTTGCGATGAGGAAAAGCCCAGATGCTAACGGGACGCGGGGGCCACGGCAGCCCTGTTTCGGGGGCCCCAACTTGGCTCACCGAGCTGTAAAAATCTGAGCCCGAGAAAAGGATGCCCTGGCCTGGCCTGGTCATGGGGGACCCGCACCGATGACTTTCCATGCTGGTCCTCACACAGAAACTCCACAGGTCATTTCCCAAGGCTGGGTAAACTAAGCTCACCGGGCTATGGTTAATTTTTGCCATGCATTTCAGTCCTGTACTCCCATTTCCAAATTTCTCTGAAAACAAGTAATTTTTTTCTCCAGAACCTTCACACTCTGTCCCCAGCCTTGTTTTTTCGTTTTTATTTTGAGACAAGGTCTTGCTGAGTCACTAAAGTCTCCAGGGTTGGGCTTGAATTTTCAGTTCTCCTGCCTCAGCCTCCTGGAGCATGCCAGAACACTTATTAAACACAACAAAACATCAAGTTTAATGATTTTTAATTACCCTACAGACATAAAATACTGATGCATATGCTTATTTTGGATCATCAAGTAGTTACCTGGAAAAAGGGGGAGAAGTATTCATGGGGGGATCTATCAGCTTAATTTATCTTGATATATTTTCCTATATTTTCATGCAATGCCTAAGTTCTTTAAACATGGTCTTGAAGTCTGCCATGGATTAACTGGCAACAATTAAGCTAAATTACTTTTCTGTTTGTGTGGTACTAATATTTTATATCTCATACATGAAGCATATTTGTCTTTAAGATCTAATGTACTAATAGTGAGACATGAAAACTGACAAATGACGTCGAGGCCAAAAGAAGCACTCAGAAGAGCTGTGGGTGATGGGTGTGGCCACGCTACCATAATTGTGCTGAGATTTAATTACTCAGCCTCCTCAGGCATGACTGCTTGGGAAAAAGGGTAGATTTATGATAGTAAAGTTGCAATGGTAGCTAGCTAAATATTCAATGATGCATTTGCAAAAAAAAAAATTCACTTCCAGAAAGTATGACAATAAATAATTTTTTTAGCAAAATTACAGCACATGGCTCATCACATATGAATAAATGGTACAAAAATGCAATGCTATTTGTCTAAATATTTCTAAGTAACAGCATGTTATTTCTAAATAATGCTTGACAAATCAAAGTTTTCACATACTACTGGCCCTTGTGATGCTTCTTCTGGAGTTATTTCTAGTTAACAGCGGAGGTGTGGAGAAGTCAGACGGGGCTGGTGGTGCCCAGGGGCTTCAGAACCAGATGGCACCCGGGCTTGGGTCTTTAGTACGTTTCCTGCAGCTCTGCGAGGCTCTGTTCTTCTCTCTGTGCAACGGGCATGACATCACCTGCCTCTTTGGAAGGCTGGCATTAAAATAACATAGTCAACCTCACTCCACCATGCCAGCCACGAATGTCAGCCATTATCAAGCCCAGTGGCTGGAAATGGCAGAATCACTAGCCCGGAGCGTGGTGTCATGCATGTGTTCTGTAACAGCCTGGGTACAACTCCTGCTGGTTCCAGGAATCGGAGTTAGCATGAACACGTCCTGCTCTTTCTTTACACCGGTTACCTTTTTCACTATCTAGTTGCTCTAGTTAGACCACGTTATCCACAACACACACACAACCACCCACACGCACCAGTCACTGTCCAAGCACTTTCTCAATGAGTAAACAGAGGCATATTAGAGCCAGCCTCCATCAGAGCATCCCGTGGCACACGCCACAGGCTGCCTGGCACTGATTCCACGAGCCACCTTGCAGCACGCACTTCCATTTGCCTGATGGATGTCATGGATGAGCTGAAGTGGGACTATTTGGCTGACTTGACTCCTACTTTCCCTGTGTATCACGATCTGATTGTCTAATCTACCGCACATGGTTATACAGCCTGGAGACAATGATATTCCCACCCGTTAAATGCCAACACAGCTACCACCTAGCTGGGTGATTTTAGAAAAGGTCACTAGGTCATTCTGGTCTCCATTTCCTCGTCTTTGAAGAAAGATGGAGTAGGCTGATTATGCGCTGTGGCTGGATGAGAAAGATGCCCCCAGTGATGGGGTTTGGCTATGATTTGAACCTATTTTTTCAGTCTCGGACCAAATGCCCTCTGCGATCTTTCTTGATTTAAAAAAAAAAAATTCATGATTCTTCTAATTCAGATGATTTCTTTCCTAGCACATTGCTCAACTTTGCAAGGCAGCTCTTCCTACTCTTGACATCCACAGAGGTAATAGCCTCAAATACCCGACCAAAGCTCAACAACCACACTAGAAATCTTGGAGAAAGTACATTAAATACATGGTTCTCAAAGACATGCGGTTCAGCAAGCGATCAGATGTTGCTGTCATTGGATTTGGAGACATACAGCCATTGTGAGTCAAAGACTGAGTAGCTTTAAAAAACATTCACAGGGGTATTGTAAATAAATGGAGAAATTCACCTAACTACACGTGGCAAAGCATTTTCAATCTCATCATTCCGGCATGCTGTTAAGTCATCTTTGACTCAAAAGCAGTCTCGGATCACACACACCACTTACTAGGATAGCAAGCAGAAAAGCTGATTTTCATTCCCTAGAGTGATTAGTCAGAGGTGCTTTTCCCTCTTCCTGGAATTTCCCTCTTAACACTTACGTTTCCACTTCTGACAGAGCAAATGGCAATATTGTAGCCAACAATCCACAGGATTTGATCCAAAAAGTGGCACATCCCCCAAGCAATGTAAGCAAGTTTTATTCTCCACGATTTGAATTATTTTCTTTAATCAAAAATTTTTCCAAACTGACAATAAAATTGGATGTTAGAATGAATAACAAGCACAAAAACAAAGCCACACTCTGAGAGAAAATATTTCCAGAACACATAAGTGACAAAGGATGTGTATCCAAAAAACTTACAATTCAACAGGAAAATAATCATCTTTTAAAAACTAGAATGGCCAAACTGATGTGTTCTTAAAGAAGATATATAAAAGGCAAATAAGTAGATGAAAAGCTCCTTAACATTGCGTGTCACTAGGGAACTGACAAAACCATGTGATAGCACCTCACACTCTATTATAACGGGAAAAATCTAAGGCAAAGACAATGTCAGATGCCAGCAAGGACCAGGGGCAGCAGGAGCTCCATTCACTGCTGCTGGGGATCCAAGATGGCACCATCACCCTGGAAGCCAGGTCGGTGGTTTCTTATAAAACGAAACACAGTCTTAACACACAATTCGGCAATCATGCTCCACGATGTTACCTAAACGAACTGAAAACTTATGTCTACCGAGAAACTTGTATGCACATCTTTATAGCAGCTTTATTCATAAATTGCTAAAACTTGGGAGCAGCCAAAGACACATGGACTTGCGAACTGGGGCAGCCAACAACAGAATATTATTCATGAATAAAAGGAAATGGGGCGTGAGGTAATGGGTAACAAAAATGATCAAAGTGTGTAATACACATATGTGAATATGCCAAGATGAATCTATTATTCTGCATAATATGCACTAATTGAAAAGAAGAAATGAGCTGTCAAGTCATGAAAAGACACGGAAGAACCCAAATCGCATACTGCTAGGCAAAAGACGCCAATCTGAAAGGCTTCAGATTCACGATTCCAACCAACGGGCACTCTGGAAAAGGTCAAAGGACGGTGGTTGTCAGGGACTGGGAGACTGGGACTGAGACAGGGAGCCCAGGGAAGTTTTGGGCAGTGGGCCTGCTCTGATCCACCGCAGTGTGTCTGTACTGCACAGCATCAAACATTTCATCACATACATCATGGCACACATCGGATCCCAGAGAACGCCCAACACCAGTGATGAATGCTAATGTGAATTCCACATTTCAGCTACTTTCTTAATGACAACAGGTTCATACTGGCTCATCAGTTCTAACAAATGCACCATACTAGTATAAAATGTAAAAAATAAAGGAAACTGGGGGTCAGGGAAACAGAGGTATTCTGGAACTCTCTCTTCCTTTGGCTCAATTTTCTATACGTGCAAAACTGCTAAAAAAAAAAAAACCCACAAAGTTTATTGATTTAGAAGAGGAAAAAGGAAAAAAGTAGGGTGGGGCTAGACCCTGGCCAAAAAAAGCATATAATATCTTATTTTATAAGATAATGTGTTAAAAGTCTCCAAAAGATTAATAACAAAGTTAAACTGAACTGCATCGAGTAAATAAAACTTGAGTAAGTACAAACTTGAAATATATTTTCCAGAAAAATCCAAAATTGCACTGGAAGTTTTCCCTTTACCATGATTCTCCCCATGAAATTAATCTGTGGACGGAATCAGGTCGCTGTCCTGCAGAGCCCCCTCCTGCTGCCTGCATGTCCACGGCGCGAGTTACCAAACATATCCCGTGTGTCTGGTCCGTCTGGAGGCCTGGCCAGGCTCTGGCTCATTTTCCAAAGCGATGCTGGACCTCCAATCAGGAGGCACAAGGTGGCCGCTGGTCTCTTCCTGACACTGGCATCAGGGGTGATCGGCACACCAGGTCCAAGCACTCCCTCCAGCCCGCGAAGGGCCCATACCTGGACTCTGACTGCTCCTTCCCACTGACGGCTGGAGCGTGTTTAAGAGTGTCCTTCGTCAGGATGCCTTGCTTACCCAGGGATTCATTCTGATGGTGAAAGCAGTCAGGATAAATGCTTGCTTCTTTCCATCCAGAGCCACCAGTGAGGAATTTGTTTCGTACCATCACCACGAACTCATAATTTAAACAACCTGGACGCGCCCTGTCCCGTCTCGGTGCTCCACGATGCTCTGCCTGGCCTTCGCCTGCCAAGTCCTCTTCCCGGGCTTCACCGGAGCCTCTTTCCAAAGTACTTCCTATCCTCCCTGCCACGAGAGCTCTTGCCTCGGAGCACTTTCCGCATCGCAGCCCGTGTCTCAGACATCTCTGGGCACTCGCCTGTCCCCTGACCCCCACAAAACCTCCTACTTGCTCGGTGCCACAAAGAGATGACGAGGGAAGTTTGGGGAAGCTTGGCATACATTTTGCTCTCAGTCACATGTGCTAGCCCACAGCACAGACCTGCAGGCGAGACTTTAAACCTCGGGCCCTGGCATGATCAAACCTGCCAGTGTCCAGGCCCCACCTCAGGCCGATGGAATGATCATTTCTGAAATTGACCCCAAGGCATCTGCATGTTTTAAGATTTCCAGATGTCTCATGCGAGTATTAAGGGTACATATTAACTTAAATTATGTCTGTGACATAAAAATGCTTAACTAGGAAGACCCTGAGCCATCTTGCTTCTTTTGCTAGGAAATGTGTAGCTCTTTCAGGTCTACACTAGGCCCAATCCAGTTTCGACCAGGCCTCTCGTACAGCACTCCGGGTGGATTCCCCACGCACCACTCTGCAAAGGTCAGTTCTCACGAGACACATAAGTTCTCAAGAAACAGTAAATCAACCAAATGCTCCAATACAATGAGAAATAATGGTCACGAAACTCTGAAAAAAAAAAAAAAACAACCAAAAAGTATTACCTTGCATTTAAAGTTGTGGCTGAAATATTCATATGAGAAAGGTTTGAAGTTTGCTGAGTTTTGTCTATCTAAGAAGCAGACCTTTCTCCTTTGAATAGCCGAACTGAATAACAGTTTATCTCAAGACCAAATGTCTCGAAATCCTTTTCTCTAACAGAGCAGCTCTGGCACCATTGCCCCAGCCATGACGGAAATGCCTGGCTAGGGGCTCCCCACACCCACACTGAGCCAGGAGGACCGGACGTGGGTGCCATGTGTGGCATCAGCTCCCTTCCGAGCTCCTGAGGTTCCCCTGCCCCAGTGCATCAGGTGAAGTCAGGTGAGGAGATGAAGGAGGCAGCAGGGAACCGCCCCACCTCAGCACCACACAGGGCGTGGGGCTTTTTCAGCCTCCCCAAGCTGGCTCTCTGCCTGTGAAGGCACAGATTATAGAAATCCGTGGAGTCACACATCCTCTCCTGACCTCACAGCTGGGTTTCGGGGACGCAGTGGCAGCTGCCTTGCTGTGAGGAGAACACGGAGGACAGCCGATCCTTGGTGCCACTTCTGAGGGGCAGGGGGTCCCCACAGGGCTCACACTGAAAATGGGCAAAAATATGCTCTTTCCATACTGGCTTGTGGTTAAACCACTCAAAAAGATATATTTTGGACGACTGTGCTGTGAACTTTTGGGAAACAGGTATTTTGTGCCCTTATTTCAGCTATTCTGAAACTCGAGGGAGTCTCAAGCTGTAAGGATTTCCTCCCGTCTAGCGCTTGTCTTCCCCAACACATCACTGATTTTCTTTTGGAAATTACATTTTTAAAATGATTACTGTTTTCTGTGAGCTTAAGTTCCTGCTTCCTGAGGACAGGAAACAGTCCCACCTGTACCTCCCCACTTCTTTGTTTTGCAAGGTCTCTCTATGTAGTGCAGGGTGGCTTTGAACTCATTACGAGCTTTGAACTCACAGCCCCCCTCTTGCCTCAGCCTCTTGAGTCCTGGGATTAGAGGCACCACGGTCCCATGCTTCCTTCCATAACTGCTGGGTCTCCCAAAAGCGTATGTGTGTGTGTGTGTGTGTGTGTGTGTGTGTGTGTGTGTGTGTGCGTGCGTGTGCGTATGTGTGTTCTCTAATTCACACTTAGGAAATACCAAGAGGCTGTCATCAAACCCAGAACAAAAGACACTGGTGTCTGGAGAGAAACCAGCAAGCCCTCAAGGCCTCTGAGGACCAGAGACGGAGCCTGAGAGGCAGACCTGCTGTCCTGTGTTCCATTCTTCCTGTCTCACTTCTGGTTTCCCACTCCCCCAGGCTGGACCTGACAGGCTCTTGCCGCCTCGTACCGGCCCCAAGTGTGACGGCATCAGCACTCTCCTACAGCATGCCCGCTCAAGTAGGTCAGGAATGAGCACAGGCAGCGTTCTATCAACACAGGAATTTGGAAAGTTTTTTGTCTTAGTCCTGAGAAGTTTTTAAACAACATTTTGATCATGCCTTTTTTTTCCCATTGGGAAAGTGGAATTACTAGCATTACTTGAACACCATGAAATGCACATTCCTACCTATTTCAAGTCTGCTTCCCCACTGTTCTAAGTATGGTTTAAGTCTAGACTCTGGCTCTACAGTTAATTGGCTTTGTGTCATTAGACAGTCAGCCGACCTCTGGGCTTCTCTCCACAGTGCCCACTCACAACGTCACTGCAGGGAACAACGTAAGTCCCGGGAGACAGCATTGCCTAGCACATAGGAAGCAGCAAACGCTACTAATGACTGTTAGGCCTTTTCCACAGCGAGACTGGCAAAGTCTCTAACGCTGCACAAGAGAAAGCCTGGATTTACTGGAGTTTGTTTCTTCTGCGATGTAATCACAAAGAAGCACACTGTTCCACTACGCTTATGAACAATCCCTATTTGCTATGTAAAATTAGAGAAAGGCTAAAAGAATACTATCATCAATGACACAGTTTTGGTGCACAGAGGGTGGGCGAACATCATCAGAGAAGCAGAACCACACCCGAGAGGGAGGTGGACCCCGAGTTGTGACTGGGATTCGGGGTGCACACACCTCCGGCACACACATGGCAAGTCCTTCCCTGCTCCTTAAGCTCCTTTTTTTGGATGTCCCTTTCAGCCATAACCGGTTTCTGGCTTCATTTGTTGTAGCAATTTCAGCGTGTTTGAAGTCAGACTTTGTGCTCAGAATAGTCCCCTGTGGTCCATCATTGCTTCCCAGTGAAACGAGCCTCTCCCCTGCCAGCAAAATCACTGGGCTTGATTTTTCACGAAGAGTTCCATAGTACACAGACACGTGCTGGCCGAGGCCTGTCAGACCGTGATCCCTGCTGCTCATTTGTTCAGGGTCCAGGTCACTGAGCCAATGTGTGCACAATGAATGCATAAGAGTGGGCCAGAAAGAGGAATGTCTGGAAGACAGCTTGCATCACGCGGTGTGTACCCGTGTTGGCAAATTCAGTTTTGAGAATTTTCCCCTGAGACAGAAAGTACTTAATATCTTTTCTGAGACTCAGGCAGAAAGAAAGAAAGCAAGCAAGCAAGCAAGCAAGCAAGCCCGTCCAAACCAAACAAATAAAATCCAAACTGTAATTTATAATTCATTTGGTCAAATAAAGAGCTATAGGAAATGCAAATATGGATAATGAAAATATGACTTCTAATGACTTCTAATATGAATTTAATGAGGTCAGATTTATAGCTGTCACTTTTTAATTGTATAAGGCACTGATGATCAAAACAATAATGTCACTTTTTCAAAATATAGAGACCAAGCAAACCTGAGTCACTTCCTCCCATCAACTGCTTTAGCCTACTAACAGGGCAGGTCTATGAGTAAGCAGAAGAGAAAGCATCGGGTCATTATATACACTACCACATAACTAAAAAATAAAATCATGGGTCACTTTACCAGGAAGGTGTCAATTTTTAAGTTAGGATCTTGTAAACTATGCAAAACCTATAAATATAAGTAAACATCTGGTTGAAAATAAAAATAGAGCAGCCAGCCATAGTGACTCATGCCTGTAATCCCTGCACTCTTGGAGGCTGAGGCAGGAGGACTGTAAATTCCATTTCAGCTTGGCAACTTACTGAGATCTTGTCTTAAAATAGAAATAAAAAAAGGGCTGAGGATACAGGTCAGTGCAAAGGACCTGGTTTCAATGCCCAGTACCACAGTCAGTCATTCAATTGATCGACAAGAGGAAAACACTATACATGATACTTAGATCGTGCTCCCTATTATTGGAACAGATGTTCTGGATTAGTATTTACAATGCAGTACACAGGGGAGGAAAAACCCTTTTCCACTGTTAAATATTGTGATTCTCTCTGCACAAGCTCTCCAGCTGCTTCTGGTACAATGTGCTATTCCACACGGGCCACATGGCAAAGGTAGGTATTGTCTGTTGATGCCGCTCTGTCAGGGTATTGTGGTTTAATACTGGCCGAGCTCACAATCCTGAAAAGCCAGCACGAATCTGCTTTGCCCATCCTCAGGGAGGAGGCTGCTAAAGCTTGCTAAGACAACAAGAGTCCTGGACCTCATGCTGGACCCAGATCAGATGAGCTCATCTCCTCAGGCCGGGCCAGCAGAGGTGGGAGCCACAGGGACCCATCACTGGGGCAGCATCAACAGCAGCGCCTTCCCCCCGGAGCAACGGCAGACAAGCTCTCACACGAGTCAAGACGGTCCTTTCTGTAGTTACTGTGATCAGAATCACCAAAGGGCACAGTCAGTGCCAGCAAATGGTCACAGGCAACAAGCATGTAAAAGTGGAAAGGATGAGGCAAAAGAAAACAAGCACAGGGGACTGGGATGCAGCTCAGGGTGAGCTCTGTGTTCCATCCTCGGAACCTCCACAACACAAGTACAGCTTTCCGGCCAACAAACAATTGTAGTGTTCTTTTATTCACCAGAAAATGATGAACATTCTAGTCAAGCAACAAGTGAAAGGTGACACATTCCTTCGGGTCAGGCTGGTGTTTCTTCTGCTTGTGATCCAGCAACTATCTTTCCTGGAGATTATCGGTGCTCAGCATCTCTTAGTCTGTTTTCTGTTGTTGTAATGGAATCCCACAGGCCAGAGAACTCACGAAGTAAAGAGTTTTATGTGGCTCATAATTCTGGTGCCCGATGCTGAATGGTGCCTGTATCTTCCCCAAAGGAATGGACCATGTGCAGAAGGGGTCAGGTGCCCTGCTCTCAAGAGAACTGACTCACCCCACAGGACCGGCATTAATCCCTGTGAGGGGGACTGATGTTCACCTCCCACCAGGCCACTTCTTAGAGGTCCCACCCTCCACACAGTGTTACTGGGACCACATTTCCAGCTCACATGCTGTGGGGGACACGCTTCATCCACGTCCAAAGTTCAGGACTTGGGGAGTCAGGTCATTCTGCTTCCCTTCTTCTGAGACGCTGCAGATTCCATACAGAAGTCTACCTGCTCGCTCCTGGCTTCACAAGGGTCTGGCATGGTGGGATGAGCCATGAAGCCAAAGCCTAGGGACGTCATTCCACAGACTTTATCAAATTTAATTTCACTTCTGCTTTTACAATTCAAAAAAAAATGTTAGAAACTCTCAGGGGCAATAAATTTATATGGGAAGACCAGAAGTGAGCTATCAGATTCCACAGTGAGAGATGCCTCTGGGGCACAGGGAGCCAGAGTGTGAGGAGCAAAGAACCTCCATGGCTCCCTGCCATGACGGTTTCCCTTTGCTCTCCACACTCATTGGTCAGCCTTCCTCAGCACCTCACTTCCTCCCAGAATTCCTCTGGCAATGAGTCTGCAGGAACTACTTCCTTGTTCTGGAACGTTTTACCTGTCATCCTTCAGATCTTTGCCCAGTGCCCATCTCAGGTGTCCATCCCTGGCTGCTAAGACTAGGACAAGCCCCAGAGAACACGTTTCTGCAGTTCTCACACTGTAGCTGTTTGGGGAAGAGGTGACTGCACTTCTGTTTGTGTTAGGATTTGAACAATGGTTCCAGCAGCCACCAAGTTCATTGAGAATAGACTTGCAGGGGGGAACCACAGCACCTGGTCTTGAGTAGATCCTTTTTTAAAAACTGGAAAGAAAAATCAAGCTAAATAAATACATCTGGGATTGATTTCCTGCTTCAGAACTCTTCAAACACTGCTCTGATTTTTGAAATCTGGTGCCAACCAATGTGTTTGAATTTCTTTTTCATGTGTGCATAATATGCCCTGGCTAGATCTACAGTGTTGGCCCTCCTTATTTTTATAAGAGATTATTGTATTTCCACAAATGAAAGGGCTAATTAAAAAAAAATAATTTTACTCCTAATGCTGTAAGGTTAACTTCTTGATAAATTTCTCAAATTATCTTCAACAAGTAAGTTGTCCTGAGCTATCATTTCATTGCTGCTATGGTTTAGAAATAAAATGCACACCCAAGCCTCACGTGTTCAGAGGCAGGGCTTTCAGTGGGGCCTGGATCATGGGGCTGCTGCATTCACCAGCAGATCAATGCACGATGGGTTCAAAGCTGGCCATGCTACTAGGAGCTTGGGCTGGGTTGGAGGTGGCCCCCGAGGACCTGACCCGGAAGGATATTCTTGTTCTCTCCTCCTCCTTTCTCTCTGCTTCCTGGTTGCCCTAGGATGAACACTTTTTCCCTGCCACACCATTTCTGTCTTGGAGCCAACTCACCATGGACAGAACCCTCTGAAGTCATGAGGCAAATAAACTTCTCCTCTAAGTTGTGGGCATCCCACTGACAAGAAGGCTGCCTGATAAAACTTTTGTTATTTTTCTTTTTATACCCACTGTATCCCTCAGAAGTAGAAAAATGTGAGGTGGTTCATGGTTTATAAGGACTCGCCTTGACTAATTATATTGGGCCAGCCTAGCTGCCCACGTACCAACAGAGCTGCATCCTTTTATTTTTGGTACCAGGGATTGGACTCAGGTCCTTGTGCTTTCGAAGCAGGTGGTGGTATCACTGAGCTAAATCCCCAGCCCAGAGCTGCCCCTTGACGCAACTTTCTTAGCAAGTACTGTCTTAGGATGACTGGAGGTCACATTTCCATGTGTAGCTACGGGCTACTCCTGGGTGATTCTCCTTTTAAAATTTCATTCGAAACTTCTGGGAGAGAATATTCTTCCCCTCATCTAACTGTAGAGAACACAGACATGAATATGAATGACAGCTTGGAGTATTAACTATTGAGTGTGTAAGTGGCCTGGCTGCCTAAAAACTGCTTTCACACTGAAATCAATATTTTCATAGTGATCGCAGTATTTAATGAGTTTTGAGTTAATAATCCTGTTAGGGAAATGCCTCATTTGCATATCTGGGCATATATTTAGCTTTGAGGTTATCTTGATGAATACAGAGGAAGTTACGTTCCTTAATCTTAAATTCCCTGTGAGTGCTTAAATGTTTGTATGGGATGAAGTTATTGAAATTATGCTCTATGAAGCACTGTCTGGGGATCCCGAGCCTTCTTTTGTCTTGACAATGGCTTGGGTCCAAATATGTGAGCACTTCCACAGCCCACGTCCTCCCACAAAGGGTGGTGATCGTGCCCTGTGTTCTGATCCAGCTCTCACCTCTCATGCAATGAGTTCATCTCTAGTCCTGCTATTATAAGACCCCGCTCTGAAATACCACCTAGATATTGTGTCGCTGTGACCTGATCCTCAGCTCTAACAGGCTTACTACTTCTTTTAGCATGTGTTCTGAGCCCCCTGTCCACGGCTCCACTCCGTCAAGTGGATCAACGGGTCCGTGGCTTCTCTCTTGGGTTCTCTAAGCCACATCCCTCAGGAGACGGCCAGGGAAACGGAATTGCCGCTCTGCAGGCCTAACCCATCTGCTGCGATGGTCCCACTGTCTCAACTCGGAGAGGGGCACAGGCAGCCCATTGGGCCCCACTTCCGGACCAAGGTCTCCACTTTTATCCAGGATAAATTCTGCGGTCTAAAAACACTATACATACACCTGCGTACGCTTGTGCCTAAACAGCCTAAGCAGCCATATCTTGGGCACGTTATGAGAAGCATGCTCTCAAACCGACACATCTTCACCTGATGCCACTACGGTTTTGACGGAGACGCTGCTGGTGGACATTTACAGTCCATTCCCGGAATAAGCTCTCAGAGGGCTGCAGTGAAGAGCTTTGCTCCAGTCGCTGCTCTGGAAGAAACATGCTTCTTTTGGACAACTGAGGCTCTTTTTACAGTATGGAAACTGAGTCATGGCTTCCTCTCCTGTGCCATTAAAGAGCAGACTAACTGACTCCCGGCCTCCTGTGCTCATTGTCTCTGGGTCCTGCTTTTTGCTTATTTCTTTGCATTATATTGTGTATCTACAGAAAGTGAACCACTCCTAAGTCCTTGTTAGACCAAAGTGGGCTATGGATAATAGAAGCCCCATGTTAAAATAAACTGTCCTTTTAAAGCAGACTACATTTCCAATTTTGATAGTGGCAATGTGTTTTGCTTTGTTTTATGTCTGCTCATGATGACAAATCCTTGACTGCGGTACTGAAGAAAGCTCTGCATGCCATCAAACTCTGGGCACTGTTTTTTTTTCTAAAATGAGTAACTGGAGAAATTACAGCATTTCATTCGGGGTAATCATTTAAAACCATTCATGTGCTTTGCGAGCTCAGCGTAATGGCATTCCCTAAAGAATGTGGTGTCTCTTTGGAGACCTTATTTGCTGTCACCATGGCATTCCATAAGAAATAACAAGTCTCTGTATTCCTTCCAGTTTTCCAAACACCATAAAAAGAACCGAGTCCTTGTGCTGTGGGCATCCGCCGACCACCACTCACTCTTCCAGGAAGCAGTAGGGAGAAGGAAGGTGCATTCCTGAGTGTAAGTATGACTGAGAGAAAAGCTTTTCTTTCACCCTTGTTAGAAAAGGACCCAAATGTGCTCACCAGTCAGACACAGCTGTCTGACATGGAGAACAGACCACAAAGATATCCTGTTCGCTGCCAGAAGAAACCCCCACTGACCAGAAAACGTCCTGAAAGAACATTCAGCCTGGCCAGCTGAACTTGCTAGTTGTACAGCTGTCTTCTCCTCAGAATGGAGGAGGGAACTGCTGGTCAACGCTAGCAAAATGGTCGATCTCCTAAGAGAAGCAACGGGAAAGAGACGTAAATCCCATGCACGTAGACATGAAATATCCACAATGGTTATGGGCACACCAACAAGGGACAGGAAGATAACTTTACGCACAGAAATGTCTCAACCAAAGGCCTCCGTGAAGGGTGTCTGGGACAATGGCGAGTCTGCAACCTCTTGCAGAACAAACTTATAGAAAGTTTCTGGCAGGTCAAATACAAGCACCAAACGGAGACAGAGAAAGAATCCTCTGCTTATCTACCGCGAAGGGAATGAGAGCAGGGAGCTTCAGCCAGGGGCAGAAGGAAGCAGAGTGGAAGACAGAGAAGGGAGGGCGTCTGAAGAAAAAGAGACTAAGAGCAGCCCGAAGGGGGAAGCATGAGGCCACACTCATGGGTTTATCTTTTCTAATTTGAGATAAACATGTTAGGAGAACTTTCTTTCTTTTCCTTCCTTCCTTCCTTCCTTCCTTCCCTTCCCTTCCCTTTCCTTTCCTTTCCTTTCCTTTCCTTTCCTTTCCTTTCCTTTCCTTTCCTTTCCTTTCCTTTCCTTTCCTTTCCCTTCCCTTC
>NW_022900942.1:64069048-64073252 GCF_012274545.1 Fukomys damarensis
CCTTCCCCTTTCCTTCATTCGTACTGGGGGTCAAACTCCGGCCCTTATGCTTTTGAGGCAGGCGGCGGCACCTCACAGCCAAATCCCCGGCCCTAGGGGAACTTTCCGAAATCATGCCATTCCTTGATAGCAGAATGACTGGGACTTTTAAAAATCCCGATAATAAAGTATGCCACTATAAAACTACTAGTAGCTATCTTAAGAAAAATCCGGATCAATCATTCCTCAGGAGCAATGTAATGGAGTTTCTACATAACTGAAATCCTAATGAAAAAGAGCAACAGGCCAAATTTAAGAAGACAGGGAGAACCAGCAGCGGCTGGAGGGAGGCGCGGGGAGGGATCAGTTGTACAGGAGGACAACACTCCATCATTTCCCCACCACAGCCCCGCACAGCCTCCTGTTTCCTCTCCCACACCCCAGCATGTGGGGCCGGAAGTGGCACCGAGAAATGATTCTGGAAATGCTTTGCCACGTGGACTCCTCAGGGGTGGTGTGAAGGAGCCTCTCGTAACCTCGCTCACCACTGCAGTCATCACTGCATTTTTCCCCAGGGGTCACGTGTGCCGGCGGCGAGCGAGAGTGCGGCCAAAGTGCGGAGTAGGTTTGGCCGTGGAAGAAGCCTGGACACAGGCGGACGCTGTCAGTCAGGGAGGTGTGGGGTGTGGTGGGGCAGAGGGGGGGCTTCACAGAGCCCTTGACACTCGCTGCTTTCAAGGCCGGTGGCCCCCAGACCTCTGCTGCTAATGCTCTTTTCCTCT
Organism: Fukomys damarensis; assembly: GCF_012274545.1. Lineage (NCBI taxonomy): Eukaryota > Metazoa > Chordata > Mammalia > Rodentia > Bathyergidae > Fukomys > Fukomys damarensis. The sequence continues at coordinate 64,069,810 of NW_022900942.1, forward strand.
CGCTGCTGGTCGTCACAGCGCTGAGAACTGAGGGTCAAAGGACCTGCTACTCTTCATAAGGCTTCCGGTCTCAGGTTTTAAATACTACAGTAGCAGGAAGTCATGATCCACTGCTGCCTCTATCGCTGCACCTCCCACACCGATCCAAGGTATCAAGTCCGCTCACTTTCAGGACATTTCTTTCAAATTCATTATCTCTGCAGGGGACAGCTGCTCCTGTGTATAATCCTAGCACTCTGGGAAGCTGAGGCAGGAGAATCACAAGTTTGAGGCTAGGCTGGGCAACTTAATGACTTAGTAAGAGCCTGTCTCAAAACAAAAAATAAAAAGGGCTGGAGCTATAGCTCAGTATGATGGGTTTAGGTTCCAGGCCCCAAACTGCTAAATAAATAAATGTATTTTAAAAACTAAAGTTAGAATTCCATTTTCTCCTCCACCCACTGCCACTGCCTTGGTTCCGGTCCTCAGCGCCTCCTGCCTGTCACTGCTGTCATAAAGTTGATTAATGGCCCAATTTTTGGTCTTATCCCCTCCAAATATTATTAAATAGAAAAATGTTTTTAAAACACAAATGAACTGAACAGCTCCCTCAGAAGTGCAGTCCCTATGGTGGCAGAATTCTTAGGTGGTCCCAGTTCCGCTATCTTGCTGGGGACCCCACTCTGTAGTCCGGGACTATGAACAGAGGGGAACCCTCTTCCCTGGTTAGGGCTGGTGAGGGGCAGTTGATCTCACAGCAGGGACCTCATGCAGGTGGGGCCTGAGGTGCTGCAGCTCCAGGATGTGCTGTTGCCGTGGACACTGCAGAGGGGTTGCCAGCATTTCTAACAATCAGCGTCTCCCTGCCAGGTGGACTGGAGACCCTGTGATCATTTTCAGTAACCGGAAGCACCGTCGAGAACTGCTTCCTCCCAAGGGTGCATTTACACCAGCTACAGGGGCGCAGTCAGGCTTTCTGCCACCTTGGCCCTGTTTTAAAACCTGACCTCCAAAAGATAAAAAGGGGAGACAGAGATTCTCAGGAGAGGCAGAGCAAGGTGTGTGGGGGGCTCAGGGCAAGGATCCCCAAGAATGCACCGGCAGCAGCGAGCAGCTCCCCACAACTCCCAGCAAGACAGCAGGGTCTGCAGCCCTACAACCCTGGGAAAGGAGTCCTGCCAACCCCACAGGCGCACCGGGCTTGCTCTCCCCGCCAGTTCTCAGGAAATGTGGGCCGACCGAAAGGCCCTGTTGTAAGCTACTGTTGTGTGGCTCTTCTTACACAGCAACAGGAAGCTGTAGCACAGCACGGAGCCTGGCCAGTTAGCAAGCTGTCCGCCGTCCTGGGGGCTTCGGTCTTCCCTCAGCCCCTCTGCCATCACTTTGGCCCTGGTGCTCAGCTTTCCCACTCCCCACCTGCCCAAAGGGTGAGCGTGCTGAGTTTGTACCTCGTGGACGATCCGAGGCATTCTGCAAGTTTAGAAAATAAAATGTACCACTGCCTCTCGACCTGATGTTGCCTGACACCTCCAGAGACAGCCAGCCAGCATTTTGTAATTCCCATTCGTCACTTTTCACGGTCTGAAGCACTGCTGAGGAATGTCAGTGCCCTAGCAGTGTTTATAGCCGTCAGCGAAGGATGTGCTGAGCTTCTATACCTGTGTCCTGTGGCAAAACCTGAACCCTGAAAGATAAAGAACAGCCCAGGAAACGTGCCTCAAACAGCCACACCCGGCTTCTTCAGAAGAGGGAGGGAGCTCTCTGAGAGTCAAGGATCTGCCCCAACATGAGGACGAAGACGGAGTGAGCTGCGCTGGTTTCCACCTTTTCCCTTCTGCTCAGCACCTGCTTTTGTGTCCCTGCTTATTTCGGGAACACACAGAACTCCTTGGGGATGAGTGGCACAAAGACAGCCTACATTGGCCACAGAAATCAGAAAATCCAGGCAGTCAGGCTTGGTGGGAAAGAATGTTCTGGGCCAACCCCAAGCGCAGAGCGACTTCCCCACATCCCCTCCTGAGGGGGCTCTGCTGTGTGAGTGGGGGCGGGGAGCCCCGAGCTTTCCGCTCACCTTCAAACACAACTCAGCTTGGGAAAGAGCACCAAGGGCTGTGGCACTGCACGCATGGCTACACTCAGGAGAGGTCTGGGCTTGCTGCACACTGACTGGTTTCTAACGTAAAAGCCACGGGCTGCATCTTGTGTCCCCCTGCAGCAGGTTCTATGAGTGCATGGAGAAAAAGCACCTTTCCCCCACCTTCCAGGTCAGCTTCTCAAACTACCAGCTTTGGGTGAGTGGATGCTTCAAAAAAAAAACCTTAAGCACATAGTTACTTCCTGTTTATGTTGAATAACACTGTGAGGCATTTTTAAAAAAACTGCTCCATTCATGATTGGCTGATTGGAAAATACTGATCCTATTCCTTCCAGGCTGAAAAAAAAAAAACCTAGAATCGGAGAATCAAAATGTAGACCTTCTCAGACACAGGACACCATCCAGGGGCTGATATGTTGTCAGGTGATAAATCTTTAGACAGCATGCAGGCTACATGATATACTATTTTAATGTTAAAAACCCCACCACCCTACAGAGTAGATTCATAATATGTTCCTGAGGACTAAGTTCTACAAGAATAAGCTTGCTCTTTCCTGGGATGGAATCCCACAAAGCTAGGGAAGCTTTCAGATCCACCAGCTACTGCAGACCCATAGGGTCCAGGCAGCTGAAGACCCCTCTCTCTCCTACTCACCACAGCCCCGCGAGCTCCCGTCTTAAGGACCAGGAAACTCAAGGCTTCGAGGGATGAGCACCTCACAAAGCAATGGCAAAGGCAAGATGCCACTAGGATGGGCGCTGCGACACACAGCCTTCCTTCAACTCAGCCACTTCACAGACTGGGGAACTTTACACTGTCTGACAACGCCCTTGTCTAAGGTTACCGACACGCCAGTATGTTTACACGATGAGCTCCAAAAACACATTTTTAAAGCCTGAGTGTGAGCGATTGTTTTAAAAGCAATCCTAAACACCAGTTCTACTGCTGATGAGTTGGTGAAAATTAGAACTACAGTCTGGCATGGGGACGTGTGCACAGAACCTCAGTTATCTGGGAGGCTGAGGCAGGATGATGGTATGCTCAAGGCCCGCCTGGACAACCTGGGGAGATCCCATATCTAATTTTTCTTAAGTGGGTGCTGGGGTGTAGCTCAGCACTCCATGGGTTCAAACCCAGTACTACACACCGATGGGAGGAAAAGTAGGTTTCAACACTTCCTCTCCAGTCTGTAATGGGGCCTGGATACTTTTGAGCAGTGCAGGATAAAACCGACACGGCAGGTTTCTTCGCCAAAGCCCCTGCTCTTATGAAAGCATGAACTTGTCAGAGCTACACTAAGTTTTAAATCAATTAAGAATTTAAAAGTGGCCCTGTTTACCAGAGTGACTTGTACTTCTCTGTATGGAA
>NW_022900942.1:64073562-64084273 GCF_012274545.1 Fukomys damarensis
TAAAAGTGGCCCTGTTTACCAGAGTGACTTGTACTTCTGCCTGTATGGAAATCTCGAGAGCATGACTAGATGTAAGAAAAACATGAACTCTTAGCAAGAAGGGTTAGCAATTCTTTTCTCATGTACCTACAGCCCCAAGCAAATACAAGGGAAACACACCCTTACCCTTTCAACAGGTGTCCAGCTGGCTGGCTCTACCAGCAAATGCTAAAAAAGTAGCAAAAAAACGATTAAATTTCATCATACAACCGTTCAGCAGAACTTTGTCCTCCATTTCACTGTCATGGTTTTCATCTCCCACTTAATTATTTAATTGCCAAATCCAAACAGCACAGGGGACCGAAATATCATCAGGACCGATTTTCCCCTGCTCCTTTGCTATACACATTAACAAGGTCATAGTCTGGGAAAACCACAAGGCGTTCATAAACACCTTTTACTACCTGCTTTCCATTTAAAAGAAATTTTTTCAATCAATAGCACCATGTTCCTTTTGGGATAAAAGCTAAGAAAAAGCACTAGTAATTTGCACATGTCAGTTGGACACTGGACTCAGGCATTTGTTTCAGTCAAATCCTGAAACAGATCACTACTGATGTATCCCTCTCACCAAGACAGACGCTGCCAACATCTCACATGGCCAGGAGTGCCGTGAATGTTCATGCTCGGCAATTTTACCAGTCCCTACAGCAGTACACTCTAGTCTTCCCTGAACTCACTTCTCTAGTTTGTTGGACACACACACACACATAACACACACACACCCCAAATCATAAATACGAATGAATTAGAAACCATGTCCTAAGAATCTGCAATTCTACCAGATTTCAATTCTGTAGCCCCCAAACAGGTCACAAGTGCTGGTTATAAACCTCAGCATTTGGGGACAAGGCCAAAAGACACTTTTATGAAGTGGACTAATCAAAATAAAGGAATAGGAAATTCAAGAGACTTGCTGCTCTTTGGGCTGATGCCAATGGCCTACTTCCTAAACTTCCCGAGAGGCCAAGACAACCTCCAAGAAAAGAAAGGCGTCAATTTAAATGCTAACTAAGAGGAGATGAGCTATAATCTTAAAAATTATACCCTGTCTTTCCTGGAGAAATGCTGCAATTATGAAATAAACTGGCAACTGATCAGGAAAATTGAAAATGAATCACTAGATGGTGAAAATGGTTCTTTTTGGGAAGGTGCTGTGGTTTATAGCTAGATGTCCCCCCAGAACGCTCATCTGCTCCTAGGCTGGGCTTCTGGAAGGTGAGTGGGTTATGGGGGTTTAGAGCTAATTTGCTATTACAAGAAGGGGTCTGGTTGGAAGAAGGGGGTCACTGGGGGTGTGGCTTGGAAGGGTTCACCTCCCTCCTCCTTCCTTGATCTCTCTGCTTCTTGTCCTCCATGCTGTGAGCATCTCTCCCCTGCCAGGCCACCTGCCTTGGAGCCCGCTGACTGGGCCCGAAGCCTACCAACTGTGAAGCAAAAGAAACCCCTCTTCCATTACGCTATGGGTATCGGGCATTGTGTCTCAGCAGAGAGCAAAGTGGCCAAGACAGAAGGATGATGAGGCCACCACTTCGATGGGCCTTTCTGCACGGTCACTGTACACTTATCGAAGGGAGGGTGCTGAGTCGAGCTTTGAACCTTGCTCCTCGAACCACCTTGGAGACTTCCTGCACTATTTCTCTCCCGCTGTTATCTCCTTACTCAAAATGAAAAGCATCCTTCCATGCTCTCCTCTTTGCATAGCAGATTCTTTCATTGGTGAAATCAACTCCAAAACTCAGTGGCCGTTTTTATTAATAAGGTGTAGGGCATCTTGGGAAAATGCCACGCGGCCCACCGATCACTGGTCTCTCGAGTGGGTCTGCTTGTCCCCCAGGAGTCCTTCTGCCCCGGGAGAGGCTCAGTTAATCCACGGTAGGACGCAAGTGTATGAAAAGCAGGGACACCCTGCACTGCCCACTGCGGATGTGCTGCAAAGTTCAAGGCCTTCCAGCCACAGAAGAGAGGAAAAGAGAGGGAAGAGGAGAAAGAAAAGCAGAGACAGACCTTGGTGTGGCCCTTCTTTCTTCTCCTGTCCCCCAAACTGACTAAAAATATAGAAAAATGGATCGATTTTGAAGCCGAATGCTTGCAGAATTGTAAATAGCTATCAAGAACCTACTTTTTCAGTATGACCATGTTTGAAAGCAGCTCTTTCTCCTCTCCTTTTGTGATTTAATAAGCCCACGATGGAAGGCTCCAGTCGGTTCTGATCAGGCGGACGAGCTCTTGGCTGTCTCGTCGTTGGTGGCAGTGTCTGTGGGGCTAGGGATGGAACCCAGGGCCTTGGGTACTCAGGTGATGGCTCCACCCACAAGGCCACGCCCCCAGCCTAACTTGGGAGGCTTTGACGTTTAGTGTAGGTGGTCAGCCGAAGCCTGCTGTGCTGGGAAGGCCTCTGTGCTGAGGAAGGACCTGGGGAGCACGCTGGACTAAAGCAGAGAGCTCACTTTTCTCCCTTGGCCTACGGCCAAGTGTGTGGACCCTGAGCGGCACTCAGGGGGCGGCATACAGTGGGGCTCGAGTAGCAGTATGGGGGGACAGAGTGAAGGACACGATGCCCAGGAAGCAGTGCAGCTGGCCTGCGCTCTGGGCAGGGTCTTCCCCTGTGTGCTTTGGGAACTTAGGGCCACATGGCTGTTTCTGTTGGAGCAGGACCCACCCCCCACACCCAGGGTGAGGGATCAGAGGGGACTGGGAAAGGCACAAGGCGCCATCATTGTGAGGTGGCAGTGAGGCCACTGATGGGGTGGGAGTCAAGGGACACCTTCCGGAGCATCTGACAAGTCTCTGTGATAAAGCTGGGAAACGTTTATAGGAGGTCAATTGAGCAAGTAAATGATGTAAACACAGTATAGCTTGAATTTCTAGTCACAGGATGGTGAAAACTAGAGTCTGGACCATATTCAAACCTGGAAGTCTGCGATCTTCATCAAACAAGAAATGTACTTTTAATATGTTAGAAACCAGCCATGGAGCTAGAGGAATCACAAAGATAAGCAAGATGCTATCCACTGGAGCAGGGGGACTACAGCGCCTTTCCTTAGGAACCTGTCCTTCCAGATGCAGAGACAGGAGGCTCTCCTCCTTCTCCCAGCAGTGCCGATGAAGTAAAGCACAAGGGACAAGAGCCAGGCTGCAGGAGCCAGGAGAAGGCAGCCGTCCCACCCCACAGTGCCGCACTGTGGGCACTGGCGGATGCATCTTCGCTGGGGGAGAGGGTCTCAGTGCTTCCTCAGAGGCTTCTCCCTCCCACATCCCCGGCTCCCAGTCACACCTGTCCACTTCCTAAGTCGCTCAGCTTCCAAAGCGCAAGCACAGGACACAACAGACGGGAAGGAGGCGCTGTGTTCGTGTCCCGAGTAAGGGCTCACATCTTCAACACCGAGATTTTCTAGTGTTTAGCAGAATGGGTCTAAATCACGATGGACTATTCAAAGCGACTGCTTAAAAATGAACACATGTAAGCATTTTAGTAGCTAGGGCAGCCCTCGTTGAACCGTAATGGGGACCACCCTCGCTCCCTTGGGAAGAAAAACAAACAGTAACCTTGTCCGGGAAAAGAGACACTGCGCGGCAACAGCCCCTGAGTGTGCTTGCTCCTGTGGCAGCACCGAAGAGCCATCACACGGAGAACACAGTTAATTCATGCCCTTCCGTCCTCCGGAGTCCCGGGGGCAGCATTCTGTGAGCAGGATCCCGCTGCTGCCGCTGGACGGGGCCCTGGGGTCACACGTGTGACAGCGCCTGATACGGTGCCTCAACAGCGGGCGAAAATCAGCAAGCGGAGCGGCAGGTTGGGGTTAAGTCGAGATTTACAGTTACGCAATCGGAGTCTCCATGATCGACGCTTCTTCGATGCAGTCCAGGCTTTGAAAAACTCCTTTTTGATATTTTACAATGATTTATTGTTTCTTGTGATTCAAGAAAGGTGACGGGTGTTCTTCTAATCAACTTTCTGAATTCAAACAATTTTATGTGCTCTCCAGGTAAGAACTTGCAAAGGAACCAGGAGCTATTTTTATCACACAAATAATAGTTTCTGTAGGTACACTGGTAACTTCGGCCTCGGAATTTTTTTTCCAAGCACATCTCGGTAAGTGGAGCACGGGAAAGGGGAGCCCTCTGCGCCCACCCCAGGGACCCATGCGGCAGGGCGGCCTCGCCTCATGCAGCCCTGTTGATCTCCTGCACGCACAGCTCCCTCCGAGCTCTCCCACTGAGTTCTCTGAGCAACAGGTGAGGTCCCTCTATGGCCTCCAAAGGAAAGAGAACCAAACTGTCCCAAAGAGCGTGTGTCTGTGTGTCCGTGGGTCCAGCGGTGCTGGCAGCAGCTCTTAGATGACTATACTTTCCCAGTGATAAAGTCACAGCAGAGTTGAGCCTTGTTGGTTTTGATGGCGAAGGAACGGAGGCATTAAGTAAACCATCACAGCAATTGCATTAAAATAAAATTTCATTAGAAGCAAATGCTTTTTTGGATGCCTTATTAAACACACTGAGAGCTGCCTGTGATCGTCTCCCGGGAGTTCACTCACAGGCGACAGCGGCTGGGGCGTGGACTCTGCTCCTCCTGCGCTTCCGGGTGTCGGGACCCCTCCACCAGCAGAGGGCCTTGCGCCGAGTCCGTTCTGGATGGCGCGTGAGGGAGATGACTTCCCTGAACGCACCCCTAGTTTCTCCTCACGTCTCTCTAATGACAGAGTACTCATCACGAGGCCCATGGCAACCCCTGAAAACTCTGCTTCTGTTCATTAAGACCTGACTTTCTGAAACTGCTTAGCTTTTCTTTCTCCACATAAAACAGGTTCCATCAGCCCTTCAGTGATCCAAGCACCTGCAAATAGCTTTCTTGTCACCTCCAAACCCTATTTTTTCCATGCTTAATGCACTTTCAAACAACCCATCCTTTAATTCTCTGCTAGGTAAGCACAAGAATTCAGTTTGTATCATTTCAAAGAGCTCCCACTTACCAACACACTACCTCTCACCAAAGCGTGAAACCATTTGCTTCATTCTTCTTCATGATCCCTTTTTCAGGCAAGTATTTTCACCCTCATTTGTCTGTCAAAAACCCTGTAGGCTGTTTTCTGGTGCTATCACCAAATATCTGAGGCTAGCTACTTTATAAAGAAGAGAAGTACCAGGCTCACCATTTTACAGGTGGTGAAGTCCAAGGGCAGGCGCTGGCATCTGGTGAAGGCTTTGTTGCTGCCCTGGAAAGTGGTGGAGGTGCCCCGCGGCGACTGTGGTCTTGTCCTCTTCTTGTGAGTCACCAGTGCCATAACGGCCACCCGTGCCATGACCTCATCCTCCCCCCATACCCCCTCACCCCCAAATGCCACCGACCTGAACCTGAGGATTCAGCTTCCAGCACTGGACACAACGGAGGACATGTTCCCACGGGGGTGAGCTCCATGCTCCAGGACCCCCTGCCCACCCTGTCCTGCAGGCTTTGGAGCACTTAGCACATTGAGGCAAAGCACTGTCCCACAGATGGAGGTGTCCAGCTCAAGAGCCAGCAGCCCGCTGCCTTCTGCAAAGCAAGCATGGCCCTTCCGGGAGAGCAGCCTGTGAGGCACAGCCGCCGAGGCGGCTACAGTTCCCTCCTGCTGCAGTCTGAGTCAGGAACTGACATAAACCCAGGCTTTACTCAAATCGGCAGTAAGCACCAAACTGCCCTCGCACTGAATCCGGGGCAGCCTCTGAGCTACCTCCACAGCGCTTTTTTGTTTTGTCTTGTTTTTTTGTTTTATTTTGAAACAGAGCCTTCCTAAGTTGCTGAGTTGCCCAGGTTGGCCTTCAGCTTGTGATCCTCCTGCCTCAGCCTCTCGGAGTGCTAGGATTACTGACATTAGTGTCTTAAAGCTCTTTTTCACTTAGAAATACCCATTCAGCTGTGTTTTTGTGCTTTTCAAAAGTTCCGCTGGCAGAAGACAGAGGAATAAAGGACATCTTTCCTGGGACAAAGCTTTGCATCTGTCTACCTAGGCCATCCGGACCACAGTTTATGTCAGAAAAAGAGGCATTTTTCCAACGAGTGTCCCTTTGCACCCCAGAAGCACACAATTCTCACTTTCCTATCCAGGCGGCCTTGACACAGTCCTCTGTCCTCTCCACAAGGACGTCAGCCAGGAATGTGCTTTTCTACTACTAATGTCTTTTGGGAAACTGGAAACATCCTGCTGGCAAAGCTTTTATATCCCAGAAAGAGCCACTCTTTTAATTTATAAAAAATATTTTCCAATAAGGGAAAAGAACCGGGCTGACCAACACCGCTTTGCTATTTAAAATCCCTATAGGGACGCAGAAAGTAACAATGAATCGGAGCCCAGGTTAAGTATAAAATACAAATCCTGCATCAAAACCACAGCGGTTAATGATCACGGACCCAAGCGTGAGAATCAATTAAATTTGGCAGAAGGATACATAGTATGAGTGCCTCGGTCAGCACTGGGCCGCAGTGCCCCTTACGTGAGATAGTATAATTCTCCGGAAAAACTCCTGGAGCCACGAGAAGGGATTGCCAGGTAACCTTATTTATTCCACCATTCAGATGTGATCAGTAGAAAACTCTCCTTCCAGTTAAGGGGGAAGCAGCTCTTAGACCAGTTTTTCCAGAGTGGGCCCTACACCACAAAGACGCGCATTCTACTGGTCATGAAAGGCCTTTAGGGTTACAGTAGGGTTCAACTACGCCTACGCTGCAAAGTCCCTGTTTTCAGAATTAATATCCAATTCACTAATGCAATGCTCGGATATGAGAAACTGACTAAAATCAGAGCCACAAGCTGTAGGAAATGGGCCTGCGTGTGGCGGTCTGTACTCCCTAGAAACTCTTTCAGTATGAGATGAATCTGAACTTCAAGTTGCTAGAGAAGCACTGGGCACACAGAAGTGTTGTGCGAAACACAGCCAGGATGGTAACAAGGTTACCACATGGGGGAGGGGAGGGAAATGAGTGGGGAGCACGGGGAGTTGGGGTGGCTGTGTGCAGCTGTTTGAGGACAGGAGGAGGGGCTTCCCCGTGACCAGGCAGAGGCTGCTCGAGGCTGCACTGGATTACTAGGCTGAAAGAGTGGCCACACTGCCCTGGTGCCTAGGGCCCTGATGGGCAGCGGGGTCCGTGCCCTGCCTGGCCACACCGTGCGGCTCAGAGAGCGAAGCAAGCTCCCCTCTCCCAGGCCACCCCAGGCCGTGTGGTCTCCTCTGCCTCCTTGTTCCTTCTAAACATCTCTGATGCCAGCTGTTCAATGGTCACCACCAAGAGAGGGATTTCCATTTGCTTAAAAAATAAAGAACAGATGGATATTTACTCTTACCTGACAGAACCTCTGTGTCCACCGTCAACGAGGGCATTTAAAAATTACCCATTCCCTGAGCCAGAAAGGGCAACCGGCATGTAAAGCCGTCCCAGATTTTCTAGATACAGAAAGTATACGTTCCTAGCAAGTAAGGAGTTATGTGGCCGGAGCTGTGCACAAAGCACAGACAAAACTCACTGAAAGAGTCCATGGCCAGGATGTTAGCGAGAGCCCAATTTTAAGACTCCCAACTTTTTTTTTTTGTTCCCAGCGTGGAAAGTGTTGGATACTCTGTCATACATTCATCTCATGCATATGTGTATTTTACTTTTCATGGCGACATCTTGGGACAGTGTCAATCTTTTTAGTAACCTGATCTCCGGTCAGCGTTGGGAATGCTTTCAGGGTTAGAATCGAGGTCCACAGTTGTGAGGAAATACGGACGCCTGCTGTGGGTGAAAGGTCCACTCCCTGCCGCAGGAGCAGGGTTCGCACTCACCTCCACCTCGCAGGTGTACTCCGAGCCGTCCAGGAGGACCACCTTGCACTGCATGCTCCTGGGCTTCTTGGCAATCTTTAAAGGCGACCTGGAGAGTTTACTGCTGGAGGACTTCTGGGAGAGCTTGTCGTCTTCCAACGGCGGATATTCGAGCTGTTTGGCAGCTGTGGCAGCAAACTCTTGCTCCTTTTCGGTGGCCTGTGGAGAGCAAAGAAGGCACAGTTGTTGCTGTCGGGCAGGAAATCAATGCTGCTGCCGTGCTTAGGGAAGCAGCCCGCTGTCCCGCTGTCCCACTCTGTACGGGTGGGAGGCATTCCGCGGGTGTCACAGTGGCTGTCCACAGACACATTTGGGAACTCTGAAGTCTCACCCAACAACTCTGGCCACTGAAAGAAACCAGTAGGGCTTTATTTCAGCTTGGCTCCAGGATTTAATTTAAAAGCACAGAGTTACCAAAGGCCATCCAGATTTTATTAAGCAAAGAAGGAAAACAAATTGACTCCTGGCTTTTTAAAGACACTGCCTATCACAGGCTTCTAAAATAAATGATATGAATCGTATCTTAGGAACTCCATTTTCATAATCCAAAATATAGATTTTCTATATTCCTAGACCTGCTGCAGCCCAGTCATATCATTACAATGTATCTTAGCATGTTCAAGGCTTAGAGAGCTTCCTGTATTAATCTTTTTAGTAATTTTACAACCGCTAAGGTACCTGTTTGCTCTCCATCAATTCAATTAAGTGGGCAGCGCTGACATTCATCCCAAAGTCATCCTTTTGGCGGGTTTCTCTTCGTGGTAACGAGGCAGGGCAGGACAGCAGATCCAATCTGCCTAAAAGCTTTACTTTGCTTTCCAATCGCAACAGCCTGGTCCAGGGTGGGCTCCTTTGTGTACTGCTCTGTGCAGGCTTTCCTACGTCTCCCACTATTAAACCACCACAAAAATGGTACTGAAAATCATCCAGGGCCCGACTACCAGTCTCACCAGTCTGCAGATAACGCACCGACAGGCCACACAAGACACGCTAAACAGGAGTACCCACCTCAGTTCCTTTCACAGCAATGTACTCCCAGACTGACGCTGAAACCACAGGTTGCTTATAGAAATATAAGAAACCCTTTTAACATTTCTTATTTCAGTGGTTTGATACAGAAAGAGTGCTGGTCAAAAAGGTTGGGGCAAGTTGCCAGGATGGGTTTTCTTTTGTTTATTGGCTTGCTTTAGCTGAGGCTTGCTTTCTGACCTATTCTAGAAGTCTTTGAAATTGGTTACTCAAGTTTTCGTGGTTTTCTCTCATAAGTGTCTTCTTAGTTCTTAAGGACCTCCCCAGACTTTATCTGCACTTCCTGGGTATGGAAGTGGAGGAAAGGACTATAAACACCCTGGCGATGGAAGCAAATGTAGAAAATGTAGGAAGAGAAGAAATTTATAACTAAAACCCAAAATGAATCCACCAAAAATGATTTTGTGGTTGTAAGCCTGTGGTGACTGGTAAAAAAGAAAAGTTGAAATAATACACCGTCAGTACCACCTTCACTTAGGAGCCCGGGAACGTTTTTTGTAGCGCCAGGCTGGGAGTATGCTGGCATGAAAGGAACTCAGGTGCGCACTACCGTTTACTGTGTGTCTTCTATGGAATGTCGCATTTTATCCATTCCAGCAGGAAGGGGAGAGAAGGAAGAAAAGTCAGACTGAAGTCATTTAAAACTTCTGAAGATTAAAGGAAACAAAACAAAATTAAACAGTACCGCCATTACGTCACAAAAAAGAAAAGCACAAGTAAAGAAAAACAATGACACCAACAAACAGAGCCGTAGACTTTGTTTGCCAGGCTGGGAAGGTAACTCCAGCTCCTTAGAGCTCAAACACAGCAACTATTAATAAAGTGAAAAAAAACGTTATGAAGACTTTCAGCAGGCAAAACTTGCACATGCTACGGAAAAAGAACTGAAATAATCTAGCCATAACTGGAGAGTTTAATGTCACAGCACCTTGTTGTGATTTTCACGGATTTTTTTTTCACTGCGATGCTGATTTCACGTATCTCTTCTCAACGTTTTCTAGAACTTCCAGGTTATTCCAAATCTCTAGGTTACCATTCAAACTGTAAGAACTCACTTCAGGGACTCTGGATTTGGGGAGCACACACAAGTTAGTGCTCTAAAACATGCTGGTTCCCAGTTTGAAGTTTTTAGACAAAGGATATTTCAACATGGATTCACTCAAGGCCTGAGTATAAACTATATTTTTACAACAGAATTTTTGTTGTTTTGGGAGGTGATGTTGGGAGTCCAGCCCAGGGCCTCCAAAAAGCTAGCACGGGCCCTGCCACTGAGTTCCAGCCTAGTCCCTCGAATGAAAACTTACAATTCCAAAGTCTAGAAAGCAGAGCTGAAAACAGAGACACCTGCGGGGACAGAGACCTACCTGTCCATCCACTAAAGGCAGATGTGAATACTGAGGTCGGAATGATGGGTGGGAAAAATAAAAACATCTCTAACCCTTACTCAGATAAAAAACAACCCGAACAGAGCTAAGCCGTCAGCAGATCCAGACAGGCCCAGACAGCTCCAGTCCAGGTTTCCCGTCAGTTTGACTATCTTAAGGGAAGGCGTGACCAGGTGGGGGTGCCATGTCATGGGCCCTGCGTGCCTTAAAGCCACACAGGCTTCCCTCTGCCAGGGACAGGGGCATCCCGAGCTGCCCCCAGGGCTGAGACCCAGGTCCAAGGGGCCCTAGGGCTGCCTCCTTCCCACGAGGCACTCACCTCCCTGTGCACTGGGGTGCTGTGCGCCGCGCCCTCGAACTGCTCCAGTTCCACGCTGCCCACACTAGGGGGCTCCGCGCCCTGCGCCCCAGCGGGC
>NW_022900942.1:64084704-64113566 GCF_012274545.1 Fukomys damarensis
CGGGCCCCTGCGCCCCGGCCGCCTCCTGGGGCGCCGCCTCCTGCTCTGGCTTGGATTCCGAGTCTGATCCGGATTCAGTAGTCATGGTGGATTGTTCTGCGAGCAGAAAACAAAGACAGCGTCGTCACCAGTGCAACGTCCCGGGCTTACCGGCCACGAGGGGCTGAACTGGGCACCTGGGAGCAGGGACACCAGATGGCCCGGCCCAGGCACTGAGACCAGACGGGACCTGCTGGGTACCACCAAGGCCTGGACATGGGGCTGGGGAACAGTCTATCATGATTACACCTGGCGGCTATTAGGTTTTTGCCACAAATCATCGTAAAACAATGTTTTCCAAAAGGTCACAATGATTAAATGACATTAAATGATTTAATTTAATTCACAAAAGTGAATTTGCCATGGATGTATGACTAACATCCCGGGACAGGCAAGGAAATGACTGATGTGGATATTCCTCATCTCCCTCTTGTTTTTCTACTCCTGAACCCACCGATCCCTCCGGAACCAATGCTCTTCTCATCTGATTCTGCCTAATTCTTTTTCTTTTGTTAAACTTGGAGGCTTCTTTTGGGGCAGGGGCCCTGTCCCACACTGGGCAGGCAGGGGCCACAGCTGGGGGGCACGGATTAACCCTCATCCCCTCCCTGGGCTCCTCTTGCTGCCCTGAACCATGAGAATGAGTTCGTCTGGGACCTCAAAAGCAACGCTGACCATGTTCTTCAGATACAGTCCTCCCAAAGACTGACACAGCAGCTGTGTCTCCCAGCAGGGTGTGGTCCACACAGGCATCCGTGTGGACCTTCACTCGTGTCGAGGTAAAAACCGGACATGCTTGTACCCTAAGAACGGACTCACTGCTGTTACTTTTCCCTTTGCTGTTAGGTACAGCACTATGTTTCGAGCAGACTCTGTACCAGTCATTAAAACAGCTACATTGCCAAATATGCAGTGACATTTCAAGTCATATCTAATGTATGCGTGGTAAGCACTGCAAAAAACAGATTTCTGATTATCATATAACTTCCCTTTCTAGTGCTAATTTCATGGCAAGAATATCCCCCAAACAAGGAGCTAATGTAATAGTTAAGGAAATAGTTAAGGAAATAGAATGCTGGCTGGAAGAATACAGAAGTATGCAAAATAAAACTAGTAACTACAATAAAGTCGTCATTCCAGGTCTGCCCTTGCAGTGTGCAGCAGGACGACTTAAGCAAGGAGGGACACCACCAAAGCCACCAAGGCACATCAGTGCTCCCTACTCAGAGCTCCATGCAGTCCCAGATTATTTCTCCTGCCGAATAAAAGACACATCAGCCTGGCATGTGCCCAGAGCCCCAGAGCCCCATGTGTACATACCAAATCCATACCCACAGCAAGAGCGCAATCCAAATAAAACTGACGCGTTTTCTTTCCCTCTTATGTTTCATTTTGGACTTCCAAGCAAATCTTGAAAGTAAACATTAATTTCTTGGGTATGCCTATTCTGCAAAGTGTTGTGAGCACAGAGAGGAAGTGGGAGGGGAGGAGAGGTGCTGGGATGTGGAATTCAGAGCCTACACTCAGTTCCAGCTCTTGATCAGTTTTAAGAGGAGTCAACTCAGTTTTGCCACCTACCGAGGACCGCATATGAGACAAGGATGTTTCGGAGCCACTGTTTTCCTCCCTTCTCTGCAACCCCTGGCTCTGGGAGGCCAATTCTAGGTGCGAGCTCGCCCGATCACCCTCTCCTTGGACCCCTCAGCAGCCAGCCCCATGATGAGGTTCTGCTGGCGACCCACTTCCTACTGGGATTCGGAACACACCGGAATCCCCGGCTTTCTTCCTGGTCCTCGGGCCCCTCACTCTCCTTCAGAAAATACAGTGAATGTTCACATCTTAAAAAAAATTATGACAGGAAAAGGCACACTGCCACGAATGCCCCTCAAACGGGTCCCTTTGGACACACTGAACCCCTCGTTCTTGCCATGTTCTGAAGCAGGTCTGGAAGTCGTCGTGGCCGACACGATGTGAATCAATCGAGGATGTTTTCCTTTCACGGTCGATTTGACTTTGGGGAAGAGCCAGAAGCCACACAGTGCCAGGCCCTGTACGGTTTTAGAGGTCTAACTTTCCACTAGATGGTGTCTAGCAGCAGCATTTACTGCTTTTTAAAAAACATAGCTTGTAAAGACACTCGGCAAAGAGGACTACCAGAACTGCTCCAGAAAGTGGCAGGAATAAGGGATAAAGGTGTTTGGACCAAGGGCGAGGGCTTGGAGGGGATCCATGACAATGGGTCATTTACTATAATTTTTAAAAATGTAAACATTCACCACATGTTTTAATCAACTTTTGCACTGTACAGACTCCTCCCTCTACCCACCCTCTGCCTGCAGTCAAATCACAGAGAATCCAATTCTGGGCCCGCCTCTCCTCCTTCCTACCTTCTCCCGCAGGCACACTCGTCTGTGGTCTGAATACTTCCCACGGCTCAGTGGCCCACTCCCTTCTCCACAGCTCAGACTTCAGGTCCAGCATCCAGGCGAGACTCTACCTGCCCACTTGGCTTCTCCCAAAAGGTGGCCTTCATCTCAGCATCGTTCTCATGCTGTAAGTGGCATTGTTCCTCCCAAGCCAGACTCACAGACCTCACCCTGGGCATTTTCCTTTCTCTTACCTTCTTTAAACAGCTTCCCAATGTGCTGGAATTAAACCCAAACTCCTGCTTGGCCTGGCCTCCAGGGTGTGTCCCAGCCCTGACACCCCTGAAGGCTCGGCTGCCAGGACCTCCCTCCAGTTTCTAAACCACACCGGTCTGCGAGACACGGCGAGAGCACGCTTCCCTCTGGCCCTAAGTAGCCAGCTCCCCTCTCCTCCAGTGCTGTCCCAGAGGCCCCATTCTGGCCACACCACTGCTGGAGCGTTCCTTCCTATGACTGTCACACTTTATAATTACTCTCTACTCCTACCTATAAGTTCTGGGGAGAGAACTGTGCCTATTTATACCCTAGGATATCCAGGACCACCCAGACCTAAAAATGTCCATAAATTGCAGAACCAACATTATCTGCTGTCATATATTTGCATTTAAAAGCGCAATATCTCTCTTTTGTAGTTTTGACTTTGTAAAACTCTCTTAAATGTGTGAAAAGTAGGTATTTCTTTCTTTTTTCTTGGTACCAGGGATCAAACTCAGGTCCTTGCACTTACGAGGCAGGCGGTGGAACCATTGAGCTAAATCCCTGGCCAAAAGTATGTATTTCTGTTTTATAGCCAAAACTACAGAATTCGGTTAAAAGTGTCTAAAATGGAGACCCTAAAAGGTAAACATTGACACAAACAATCCAAACTACAAATGCATATATGTAGTATGTGTAAAATACATATGAACTTAATACGAAAAGGCACCATGCATCTACCTACCCCATTTGAAAAATAAAAACATAATTAACACTAATTCAGCCCACAGAAAATATTACTTCTTAGTCTAACATTTTTACCAGTAAAGAAAAAGTCTTCCCAAAAAACCAAAAAGAAAAGGTGGTGTTCACAGAACACCTATTAAAAAATAATAAAACAAGGGACCAGATTTAGCTCAGTGGTTCCACCGCCTGCCCTGCAAGCTCAAAGTTCCGAGTTCAATCCCTGGTAGCAAAATAATAATGATAATAATAGTCATTAAACAATGAGTATAAAAAGTAAAACATAAGTAACTACTAGAAAAAAATTTTTTTAAAAAGGTGCTCATTTTTTTTCCCTATGGCAAGGCAGTTCTTACATATAAACTATTTTCTTAATTTTTGAAAAATTTTGTATATTATCAAGGTTTTCTTACTATGTTTATGAGTATTTCTTCAGTTTTTGTTAGTATTATTACACATGGTTCAGCAAATTGTAGATATAACTTAATAACTAGATGTCAAAACAGTGACAGAAATAAAAAGCTAGAATCTCATTCCAAACTCGAAATGTTTTAGTTTATTTCATCTTAAAATCTGTAATTTTTATGAACATAATACATGAAAATAATTAGCAGGAAATAAGGTTCACATATGATATTGGGTGAATAATAGTTATTTTCACCTCCTGCTTCCTTTTCTATAAAATGAGAGGCTCAGATTAGAAATTCGACCACTAAATAGACCAAGAGGGATAGGGGGAGTGGAGGAGAAGCCTGAAGATCTTTCCATCAGAGCCAAAGAATCTGCCCTCTGTCACAATCTTCTTGCATCTACTTTACTACTTTTTAAACACAAGAGTTTTTTTTAATGTAGTTGAAATATATACATCTCATATCAGTGTATTCTAAACTTTTAGTTAAAATATTATCAAATATGCCTTAAAACCGAAATCTCGCCAAAACAAATGCCATTAGTCCCAGGACTCAAGAAGCATAAAATGGAAGGGGAAAGCGAATAAAGCACTGTCCCAATTTTGACGCTGATGTTATTCTAGTCATGAAACTATTTTGCACCTGGCTTTGTCTTTAATTCCAAGGCAGAAAGCCAGCTATACACTAAATAAAAGTGCAAAGTGGATGGAGTCCAACACCCACCTATCAGCTATTCAAATAATAAAATAACCTGTCATTACTTTTTACCTATGAATATTCTACATAATACCTTACCTGTCATTACAGCAACTGAATCACAGAATGCCAATCATCAGAATAAAGCCCTATGCCCTTGCCAGATATTTCCATGGCATATTGCTTTTTACTATAGGAATAATACATTAAATGAAAATTATTGCTATTTTTGATAAATGTTAATAAAAACTTTCATGGTTACAAAGAGACTATAAAGTATCAATCCTTTAAAATGGAAGGCTTTCAAATTCTGGAATCTTACTAGAATCAATATCCAATTCCATGTATCTAAAAGGGCATAAGTTCATACTGTACCAACAAGAAATATAAACTAATATCAATGTCCTAGATCAGAAAATTCAATTTAAAAACCTTTAGACTGCCCTACCCCATGTGGGAATACAAGCAAGCAATAAACCAATGTTTTAAGTGGCAAATGATTAAAATCAAACACTTAAATACAGTGTTTCTAACTTTAACTCATTTGAGTGAGTTTATAAATGCATTCTTCCACTAGTACCTGAAGGCCGAGCTATTTTCCAAACTATGTTTTCACAATACTTACATTGCTTTGGCTCTTCTTGTCCTTATATTCATTCCTCCCTTGTTTTCTTGGACAACTCTTGCCACCCAAAGTCACACCTTTAGGTTCCCTTGTGTTCTGCCATGTTTACCTTGGCCCAAAATAATAGCTGATCATTTGGGTCATTGGAAGTAAGCACTCTGCCTACAATCCCAAACAGAAAGAGATACAGAATGCTAAGCTTTGACTTAAAATGGTGCCCTCTGACTTTTAAATTTACCTCAGTGTGTTGAAAAGGCTCAAATTCCTATAAACTCCAAATCCTAGAAGTGGGGGTAAGGATGTCCCTAAGGATGCCAGCCCAATAACAAGAGGGGTGCCTTACTTTTAAAGAAACCTAAGTTATATTGCAATTTGCTTCTCTCTGGGACATATTTATTAACGACTACCCAGAGAAATAGTAATGAGCTCCAAACAACGCTTTCTGGCAGTACTAATGAAATCATATGCGTAATTCCCAGTCTGATTTGCCCATAAAGATGGTCATTGGCATGCATTTCAAACTTTGTTCCTTTTCAGCCCTAAATTTTTAAATACATGCCAGTTTCTTCTTACCTTCTCCACTTCTAGAAGCAGCATCACTAAAATCTCCATCTCAACTACACGGTAGCTATATAATAGTTTCTGCATTAGTTTCTTCAGATTTCCCTAACTCTCTTGTTGTATGAAAAATCGGTGGTTTTAATATTTAGATTTTTGACCCATTTTGGTTTTAGTTTAGTGCATGGTGAGAGCTAGGGGTCTAGTTTTAAGCTTTAGCAGGTTGAAACCCAATTTTCCCAGCCCCATTTACTAAACAGACTGTCTCTCCAGGGAGGGTGTCTGGCTCCTTTGTCAAAGTGAGGTGGCTGAGTGTGTCTGGAGTTGTTTCTGCATCTTCTAATGTGTTCCACTGGCCCTCGGGTCTGTTTCTTTGCCAGTGCCATGCTGTTTTTATCACAGTGGCTTTGTAGTATAGTTTCAGGTTGGAGATTGTACTACCCTCTGCCTTGTCTTTGCTGCATAGAATTCCTTTTGCTACTCTAGGTTTCTTCTGGTTCTAAATGAGTTTTTGGATTGTTTTCTCTAGTTCTGTGACATATGCTTTTGGAATTTCAATCAGGATTGCACTGAATATGTGTAGCAGTTTTGCAAGTATGGCCATTTTTACTATATTGGTTCTTCCTACCCAAGAATGACAGATGTGTTTCCATTTTCTGATAATCCTCCTCGGTCTTTTAAAACAGAAACACTAAACACTTAAACACATAAAACAGAAACACTAAACGTGCTAAAAGAGAGATTAGGCAGAACTCTTGAAGACATTGATGTAGGAAAAGATTTCATGAGCAAACCCTCAGTTGCACTCAAACTCATACAAAGAATCAACAACTGGGATCTCATCTTATTACAAAGCTTCTGCACTGCAAGAGAAATCACCAACAGAGTGAAGAGACAACTCACAATATGGGAAAAAACTTCTACCAGTGTTCCTCAGACAGAGGTATACTACCTAGAATACGTAAAGAACTAAAAAAAATCAGACCCCCCAAATATAAAGACCCAATCCAAAAATGGGCATCTGAAATGAACAGACATTTCTCAGATGAAGAAGCAAATACACATACAAAAAAATGTTCAATATCACTGGTCATTCAAGATATGCAGGTGAAAACAACACTGAGATTCCACCTCACCCCAGAAAGAACAGCTGCTATCAAGAAATCAACCAATAACAAATGCTGGCGGGGTTGTGGGGAAAAAGGAATCCTGCTCCAGTGTTAGTGGGAGTGCAGACTGGTGCAACCCCTGTGGAAATCAATATGGAGATACTTCAGACAACTAGGACTAGAGGTTCCATTTGACCCAGCTATTCTTTTGCTGGGTATCTTCCCAAAAGAATTAGAAGAATCACACCATAGTGATATATGCACACCCATGTTTATAGAGGTACAATTTTTAAAAGCTAAATCTTGGAAACAGCCCAATTGCCCATCAAATAGTGACTGGATAAAGATGATGTTTTGTTGTTGTTCATTAAATAAAATGGAATCCTACTCAGCCATAAAGAATGATAAAATAGAGACATTTATAGCTAAATGGATGTATGTTGAGGCCATACTCCTAAGTGAGGTAAATAGGACAAATGTGTAAATACCAAACAGTTTTTACTCATTTACACTTTCAGTTTCTCAAACTAGAGAAACTGTTCAGTGAGCACCAAAACATATAACAGACAAAGTAAAATAGGAAGAAAAGGTCCAAAGGAAGTGGGGCAGGCAGGGAAAAAGAAAGAAGGGAAAGAAAAAATATATGAAAATAAGGAAACAATGGAAACAAAATTGTTTCTGAGTTTTTTGTTTTGTTTTGTTTTGTTTTGTTTTGTAAATAGGTAGAAGCGGACGGGTGGCAGGAAGGGAAGAGGAGAGGGGAAAAATAAGTATCAAGTACACCATGTATAGGTACAAATTTCCAACCATAAATGTAATCATAATGTATACCTAAAATGTACAAATAAACTTAATGAATAAAAAAGAAAAGAAAATCCAACCATCTTTTATCAAAAGACATAAACTTCAGACAGAGAAATAAAATGCTTAATATAATTTTTGTCATTTATGTGTGAGATAGGTTTCTTACAGAATAACAAAGCATTTCATAAAGGAAAAACTTTTCATACCGTTTACCTGCCTACAAGGATGTCAGACATCAATGGACACATTTTATAAATCAACCTTTTCCCCTTTTATATTCCGACTATAAATTTACAGAGAAGAAGCAAGGAGCTTGTAGAACTTCACCAAAAGAATTTAGAAATACCACTCGCCAGTCTGCTAAGAATCATCAATTGTTAGCAAACACAAGGCAGAAAACTCTCCCTCCCTTCCACTGGATTCTTTAAATGCCCCAGGATCGTCTACCCAAGACAAAACAGGACACGACAACCACCCACAAAAACACCATGACAACCTGCTCTTGGCCTCCTGTCCCGTCTTCCATCCCAGCCCACCCTAACCCTCTCCTTTCCTTCAGAGCCAAGCTTCTAGAAAGAATGATCTTCTTCTGTGCAGATGTTCCCCTTTTGTCCATCCTTCAGAATGCTCCCTGTTATTCTCACAAACCCTGCTATGGTCACCAGTACCTCCCCAGGAGCCAATGAGACCCGCAGGCATCTCATCTCTCAACTCTCCACGCTTGGCACGTGATTTTCCTTCTGCCTCCCCTGGTGACCCTCTCAGGCTTCCATCTGCCTTGCATATCCCATCATCCACACCTAGCAGAGATCTTCTCTCTCACCACGCCCTCTTCTTTGGAAAGCTCATCCGCTTTGTTTTAAATTCAAGGGCAACGGCAAAATATGGTCCCCCCTCATTTGTCACCTCTCCCTTCTCCTCAGTCCCACAGACACACCCATGCTCAGGGCTCTGTCTGGATATCTCAGAGTCACCTAAAACCAAGCACCTGTTCATTCAAACCCTTGGCTCTCCAAGCCCGCCAGACCCATGCCCCGTGTTTCCCTTTCTAACAGGAGGATGTTATTCATTCTCAGCTCAGAACCCTGCCTTTCTCCCTAGTTCCAACTCCCACCCACTTCACGCTTATCAATTTTACCTCTTGAGTTGTATTCAGAAAGACAGGAGGAAGCCAGGAGGACATTCAGGGCAGGGCTAGCCTACCACTCAAGAAAGAGTAGAACAGTTGAGCGGCCACAACAGGAGAGTATGTGGTCTGCTGTGGCTGGAACACGAGGAGTGGGGGTGACTCTGAGGGTGAGGCTCCCCGAGGCTGCCTGACTTCACTGCAGTGATGAGCCTGTTACCCAGAGTTCACCCTGGCAGCCCTGAGGACTGAGGTGGAAGGGGCCAGAAGGGCTTCTCCATTTTTTTCAGCTCAGCAGTAGATTGGACAGGCCTTGCGGGGCCAGTCACTCCTCAGAGGACAAAGAGTCAAACTCAGAGCTGGTCATGATTCAGGGTCTCCAAACACGTTGGCAACAGAGTTGAGATCCTGTTTGTGACCAACAGCAGGAGCAACAATGATAGTTTTTGTTTTGTTTTCAAATAAGCTTTTTGGCCAGGCTAAGTCCAAATCCTGCAAGCCAATATACCAGGTCTGCTGGAGGTGACTTTTTAAGATGGTACAAACAGCAGAAAGTTGGAATTTTTATGTCAAAGAGATCATAATTCCAAAATGGTTTTCCGATGACCCCTGTAAATGTTCAGAGGATGAGTAAGACCCGCGAGGACAGAGAAGACATCCCAAGGACTGCACGCCTGTGACTCGCTGATACAGACTGAGAAATGACCCCAGGCCAACAGGAAAACCAAAAGGCCTCTAATCTCCATGTCTGGGGGGGGGCACTCCGAGGCGGAACCCAGGGGCAAGCCAGTCCCGGTGCCCAGCGTGGGGGCACCCAGCCCAGAGGAACGGGCTTGCAGTGAGTCTGCAGGGACAAGACGGGGTTTCCACAGGAAGTTTTCATCAGAGGGATCACTGACCTTCAGTGTCAAGTTAAGTGACTCATTTCACATTTCAGACGTCAGTGAAGTAAAAGTCACAGGCTCTTTCAGAAAGACAAGGGAAATCAGCAACACACAGAAGGGCTGTACCTAACGGGGCCGGGTATCCGGACCAGCCAGGGCCTGGCTCTGGGCCCACGATATCACGGCTCTGTGACTCGGTGGAACTTGGTTTGCCTTTCTGTTCTAAAATTCCAAAATTCTAGGCCTCCTGAGAGCCAGGAACACTGGTCAGAGGAAATTCTGCCCCTGAAATAAGCGAAGACACACACCCCACCTGACTACTCTGTCCAAACGCACAAGGCCCCACGGCAGACAGGCATCAGCACTCTAGCAAGAAAAGGAAGCCACCACTCATGAGCTAGTTGAGCTTACTAAGGTTTTACTCAGGTTACTGAAATGATGTATCATGCTTAGGTAATATGAAAAGGCCAGAGAGTCTCTTCCCTGGTAGGGTGGAAAAGCCTGGCTTATTATCAGCAAGCTATTCACTTTTTCTTTTTCCAAGTTCAGAAGTGTGTAGGTGTACAGGTGAGCAGAAAAATTAACAAGTGCAGTTTGGAAGATCAGATGATACACAGACAGACAGACAGATAGATGAGTGGGTGATTATGTAAACATCCACCCTAGTAAGACACACAGTAGTCATAGTTCCAAATCCAACCGGTGCTAAGGACTAGCACAGAAAGTTCTCTATGTCTGAAATACCAAGATTCAATCAAGTCTTCCAGATGCATTTCAATGCAGGAGGCAGCTGCCCCTGAGCTGGAAACTCAGAGACCCTGTGCAAGGAGGGCACGACTGCCTGTGCACTCAGACAATGGAGAGCCTGCAGAAGGGCCGCCCAGGACCTACACACGCTCTGCCGAAGTCTAGGGAGTTCCCAGGGAGGGGAGCCTGAAGCTGGGAATGTGCCTTCCCTTCCTAGGCCCAGTGCACACTCAGCAACGTTGGGCTGCATGCACCACCCCGGCTGCCTGGTGTGTACAGGCTGGAGCCTGCTCAGTGAAGGCTACAGACACTGGCCATATCCCTGCTCCCTGCATGAATCCAGCCCCACAAGACAGACTTCCAGAAAAGCTGCTCTGTGGCCGGAGGATGTCAGCTGAAGATGCACAAGGTGTCTGCTCTGGTGGGACCTACATTCTACACAGGCATCCTGAGAGGAATCCTAAAATGCCGGCTAGAGATGGATGTCATTAAATAGCCCAGCTCAGGTCGATGCGTGGCTGGCCTCTCCAGGGAAGGGATGGCTCAGCCACATGAGGATACAAAGATCTGCCCCGTGGAGATGCAGGGTTCAGAAAACGCAGCTGAGGAAGAACAGGACTTAGACCTTAAGGACCAAAGGCACTTGCTGTGGGCAAGGGAGGCACTCAGGCCAGGAGCTGGCAAAGGGGAGGTGCAGTAACCAGAGGAAGCATGAGCAGGTCAGATCCATGTCTCTTTATGCCCTAAATAAAGCTGGATTTGATTTAAGTGCAATGGAGAATTTTAAGAAGAGGCACACTCTCCTGGAAGATTTTAGAGGATCACTCTGGCTTCTGAGTAGAGGGACCAGGCAGGTGCAGGGAGGCCAGCAGCAGCCTGGCTGACAGACACAGCAGGGCCAGGCAGCACCAAGGGGAACCGAGGGAGTGGGACGCACTTGATGGCGCTCTGAAGGCCCAAGTGCAGCTTCAGTTAAGAGGGGGAAAGAGGGCAGAGCCGGAGGACAAACCCAGCCTGCTACCCAGGTCACGTGTCCCGTGCCCATGAGGTTCCTCAAGGCGAACAGATGTCAGGCAATGCATCCTGCTGCAGGCCTCCAACCAAGGGGCACCACGCTTCAACCACGGCCCCAGTGCAGCGGCTCCTCCATCCCCTTCGCCACCCCCACCTTGCGGGCACCACCTCGGGAAACCATCCCGTCTGGGCGGAAGCAGTGATCACCTGCCTCTCTGATAGATGTGCTCCTGTGGGTTCAGTGACAGTTCCAGTCTCCCAAGAAACGCGAACCTGTCACAAATGCACATAAAGGGCCTGGGCCCCGAGTGGGGAACGTGCTTATGGACTTCATCCGCGAACCTCCCTGAAGGGTGAGGGGCCCCGGCACCTCCGTGCTTGCTGGGCCCACGTCTTAGCCACTTTCCCGTCCCTGGAACTTAGAGGCGCGGAGTTTCACTCCGCCCATGGTTGGCTGGCTCCAAGGCAGAACAGCACCGTGGAAGGGGGTGAGGAAGACAGCTGCTCACCTCAGGGCAGCCAGGAAGCAGCCAGAGACGGGCGGGCGGAGCCACAGAGAGAGACCATCCCGCCCACGGCAAACTCCAGGGCCACACCCTGCCTGCCACGCCTCCTCACAGGATGGATCCACGGGTGATCACAGAAGGCCCACCGTCCAATTCCTTCCAAAAGCCCCAGCTCTGTATACGTAAGGCTTTGGGGGGATGTTTTCCATCGACACCCTAATAGCACACAGTCTGAAAGGGAATCAAAGTCCCAGTGGAATTTTAACATGTCTGCACCAGAAACTATTATTGGGAAGCTGCAAACAGGCTACTAAAGATTCCTGGTGTGCTACACAGAAGTCCTGTTGGGGTTGCTAAGATGTCCATGCAGGAATCCTGCTTCGCAGGGGTTGGACTTAGGAAAGCCTCACACCCAGCAGAAGCAGGGGTTTTCCCACAACTTACCCGTGTCATTTCAACAAGCATTTTATAATGTTTTGTTGAGTATACACAGATGTACATAAAGAGTTATTTCTAGGATTGCAAATTGCCAGAAAATGTTTTTTGTTGTTGTTGTTGTTTTTGCTTTGTTTTGTGTTTTGTTTTCGAGACAGGGTCTCACTATGTAGTTGGGACTGACCTGGAATTCACTATGTAGCCCAAGATGGTCTCGAACTCACAGTGATCCTCCTGCCTCAGCCTCCCAAGTGCTGGGATTACAGGCCTGTGCCACCACGCCTGGCGAAAGTATCTGTTTTTTCAGGAGTTAACATAAATGTTTGGGTCCAGTTTCTGGATAGATCTGCTCACAGCAATTCTTGAGCATTCACCATTATCACAATTGAGTTCAGAATTGACAATGAGTTCATTTCTCTTAGCCAGCGGCAACTCCTTAACCATATTCTTGAGCTTTTAAGCAAAAAAATTAAATCAAAATGGAAATTTCAGAGTACCAATGAGATGCGTTACTGCAAAACATTCAGCCCTTATGTTAAACTAAGTGCAGGAAGGAGGAGTGAGTAAATACTCTCTCCATTTTCTGTTAGCCATAAATCACTCTCTGTAAGCATCAAACTGTCATCGTACCCTCCCTGTGTATGGCAGAATTTAAATACTGCAGATTTGCTCCTTAACTAAACTCTCAAGGAATCTTATCAAATATTGTCTTAACGGTTCCCTACAGGGAAAGCTGAGCGTCTCAGATGCATTGGATCTTCATGAGTTTGGCAACTGAAATAATTTTCTCATAAACTTTTGTGATGTTACTACTTTTCAATTAACACCCCACCTTGGGCTCTCCCAAACAAGCTCAGCCCAAGCACCGTGAAGCAGACGTGGTCCCCACGGAATAGATGGGGACATTCCCTCAGTCACAGCCCAGGCCTGAGCTCCTGTCCCCCTTTTGCAGAGCTCTTCCTGCCACTCAGACCGTTACGCTTGGCATCACATAAATCCCTCTGGCCACCTCCTTCTGCGTCAGTGTTGAATGGTTTGCCCAAGTTATGATATTATGTGCTCATCTAAAATTCCACGCTGCTGATGGGCTACTCTACCCCTTCACATAAGGCAAACAGCAAACTCAAACAGCTATAAAATTACATTTTGTTTTAAAGACTGTTTTCCTACTATGTTCTTCTCTTTAAGTATATATGTAAGCATTGCAACACTGGCTCCTCTCCCTGTGAAAAGAGGTTTCTAATCTAGTGTGAAGCTTCTGAATCCTGTCACAGGCTGCCACTGGATTCCCAGAAAACGAAAAGATGATCCTTGTTGCTTCTGGAGAAAATAAGAGTGGCACTGACTGCTTCCTAACTCCCCATGATGGTGGCTCTAGGCTTCCAAACAGGGCAAGACAAAATTTTAGTTTTTTATTATTATTATTTTTTTTGGTGCCGGGGATCGAACTCAGGACCTTAACCTTACGAAGCAGGCTGTGGAACCACTGAGCTAAATCCCCGGCCCAATTTTCTTTTGGTACCAGGGCTCAAACTTGGACCTTGTGCTTATGAGGCAGGTGGCAGAACCGCTGAGCTAAATCCCGGCCCTGAAACCTTAATCAGTCACAAATGTGGGGCTGTTAGTCACAGAGGGCCTCAAACCAGCTGAGGCGTCAAGGCCAGGGTGTTCCAACTGTCTATGTCTACCTGGGCCGCTTAGAACTCCCAGTTGTAGCTCTTTTTGGTAAAATCAGAAGAGGAGAGGAAAGGAGCTTATTTCCTTCATATTCCAATTCCATTCAGGGAAGAACTTAGTAGCCAAAAGATCTCTTTGGCACCTTCAATGCAGGAGCATATTTTTCTATTACCCTACATCTGACGCTGCATCTGTGAGAAACGCGTTGTGAACTACAGAAGAGGCATAAATTAAATGCGGCTGTGAGTCCTCACCCACCAAGTGAGGGCTCCACGGCTCCCCTGGAAATGGGTCTCTCCCTTACAGCATCACTGGTTGTAAAATCACAGGCAAGGCGGTAACTAAAAATCCCACGTTTTTACCTCAGCAGGGGCATCAGGCCATCTGGAGATGCGTGGCCGAGCATTCAGGATTTGGGTCTCTGGCCAGTGTCCCCACTGTGGGGCGAGGGACAGACACAGCGACAAAGGTGGCCTCTCAGAATGCTGCAGGCGCAGATAACCCGCTCTCCGATTCCCAGGTGCACACCTCTAATGGCCTGCATCTCTCCAGTCAGCTTCCTACAAGCGTGTGAGCTCCTGCAGGATGGGTAGCGAGAACTAGCAAGAAACAGAAGGGGAAATAATCTGGAGCTTCAGGGACCCTGGAAAGGAAGTGGCCTGTAATTACTGCACCTTGGCTTTCAAAGAGCTCCAGGCAGTGAGCCCTGATGCCTCACTCAGTATGAGTAACATCCGATCAAGTCATAAAGGAGAATGAAAAACTACTTCTGTAGCTAAAACCAAGAAGAAATCAACTACATGGGAAAATTCCTGGCTTTCTGCTACTGTTGCTACTTAATTCTTATAAAGTCCTATGATGCAATCATTACCAGCCAACTGGTGGTGATTAAATAATGATTTAATATAGCAAATGTGACACAAGTCACATGTCTAAAGTGAGGTCCTGGAAAATCGGGCCCCATTCAGTGAGCACTGGATGCAAAGGAACACAAGCTGTGAGTTTCCTCTTCCCCTGCGCAGCTGGGTTCAAATGGTCAACGGCAGGATTCTCTTTTCTTTCTTGGAACTGAGGCTTGAATCCAGACCCTTTGCGCTGAGCTACATCTCCAGCCTTTTTCCCCTCTTTAAATCTGGTACACATCTCCAACTTTCCAATTTCCTGCCTCAGCCTCCTACGGTACTGGGATTCCAAGCAGGCATCAGCACGCCAAGCCAATCAGTTAC
Organism: Fukomys damarensis; assembly: GCF_012274545.1. Classification (NCBI taxonomy): domain Eukaryota; kingdom Metazoa; phylum Chordata; class Mammalia; order Rodentia; family Bathyergidae; genus Fukomys; species Fukomys damarensis. The sequence continues at coordinate 64,099,926 of NW_022900942.1, forward strand.
TTTGTAAAACTCTGACGTTGTCTAATCTGTTAACTGTATCCCAGAACCAAATGATTAAACTTCGATCTTCCCACAATTCTACATCACGGTGTCTTTGCTACCTCACAAGAGCCCGTATCACAGTCCACAGAGAGGACGCAGGAGTTCTCCTGACACCCAGGCCTTGCTACACTGTGACAGCGCCATAGCCATTGAACTTATTTATCCTTCAATACAGAGGTGAGGCCACATATGTAATTATTCTGTTCTGACTGTAATGCATCAGCTTTTACCTTAAGGCCAATGATGGAAAGAGATTATAAAGAATTCTCTGAGAAGATCTCACTGGCATATAAATCAGATGCTTAAAAACAGTGCCTCTCAAGTTATCCAGTGGAGGTGACAGGAGGAGCCCCGACTCCAGGGCACTTTACTCCAAGCCAGAAGTGGGAAGAGCTCCCTGTTTGTGCCTTAAATACTCTAATGAAGGCTTTAGGGTCTGGACTTGGCTGCCACTCCCCTCCTCCTCGGAGGTACTCTGGATGAGATGGTGGTCTACGCTGCAGCTCCAGGCTAACGTTTTCATTATAAGGGATGAATTCCCCACACAATCTACAAAACATGGACAGCCACAGGTACATGGCATTCTCTTTATATTCTTTTTTCTCCAATGCTCATCTAAGTAAGCTAACAAATAGCTCTTCCGATTTTCAAATCTACCTATTTCCAATTCAATGAGGGTTAACTGAAAACCCTATTGCCAAAAATAAATTTGAATAAAAACTGAAAAGCTGAAACAGAGTTCATCTTAAGTATTTTTTACAGGCTTTTTAGGGTTTGTTTATTTTTGTGTGTGGTGTGTGTGTGTGTGTGTGTGTGTGTGTGTGTGTGTGTGTGTGTGTTTGAGGTTTAATCCCCGCAAGCCTACCTTTCCTTCATGAGTTGATAATGTTTTTAATTACTGAGTTTTCACAATGAAATTAGTTTTAATCCTTTAATTTGTCTATTTTAAAATGAAAGCAAAGTAAATCTGTCTAGGTAAAAGCTTAATATGTGGTAAAAAGTAGAAAAGCCACATAAACTCCTCAGTGTATTGTGCTCTGCTGGTTCTCAGACGAGCAGAAAAGGGGGTGCCGGCTCCCACAGAGCAGCTGCTGGCAGGGACAGGTGGGGAAGATGCAGGAAGGGAATAGGAGAAGGGGGGCGGTGGGAGGGAGACAGAGGCCTGCGTGGGGCCCTGTGTGCTCCCAGGGGCGGCCACAGACCTGCAGAGTGCGAGCTTCACGGATGCCTGGGTGCTGGGCCTGGAGCAGGAGGAAGAAGCCAGACGAAGACATTTGCCCGGAGCAGGAAGGAAGTCAGGATCAGGCACAAGACGAGGCCAGACGCCTGGAGAAGGCAGGGCCGGCCACTGACCTGGTGGGGCTGCAGAGCAAGCCTGGGTGCTGGTTTGGATGTGGCTGAAATGTGTCCGTCAAGGGTGTGTGTGCTGGAGCTTGGTCCTCAGTCTTTAAGAGCCAGAGCTCAGTGCAGGGTCCTCAGGGAGCCCTCAGCATGGCAGTTGCTGCTGTAAGAGCCAATCTGACCCTGACTCGCTCTCTGGCTTCCTGTTTAGGGATTAATTTTTTCTCCCAATGTTCCCACTGCAGTGGAAATCTGCTGTGACAGAGCCCCACTTGCCATGAGGGTCCCCCAGAGAAGGACTGCTGTATGCACAGGGCCCTGGAGCCCATAGCACTGTGCGCTAACTACATCTCTTTTCTGTGCAAAGTAAACTTGCCTCACGTGGTTCAGTGCAGTAACAGCAGCAACAACAAAAACAGACTGACAGACCTGGGTTTTCATCATCCAGACCCACCACAAGAAGGTATTTCAGTGATCAGTGAGAATGGCAAAGCAATCATCCGATAGCGGACTCTGTCCTTTTCAGATGTTCTACAAATGCATTCTTTTTTTGTCATCAGAAGAAAACAATTTAATAAAGTATTACCTTGAAGAGATGGATAGTGGTCAAAGCTACACACATTTAGTGCTTCTTCAAAATACTCTTTAAGGTAGTAGGCTATCACACGGATGTAACTATGGTTTTTATAGACTTAGTAATTAATGATAACATGTCTGAACACTTCTGAAATATGCCTAGCCAGTCTCCCTGTGCTTATGTAACTCCAACAGTGGATGCAGCTGACCAGTTCTGGTGGAAGGCACGGGAGGCTGGTCTTCAGCATACTTGGATTAGGGCATCTGGAGAGGACTGAGCCCAGGAGCATGGAGTAAGCACAGCACAGGTGCCTAGGCTCCACTCCCTCACGTCACAGAGCCTCTGGGGAGGCTGCAAGCCCAGGCAGCCCCAGAAGGTAGCACAACCTGGACTGGGCACCGTGAGATCACCTCCCAGCACTTTCCCTGTGCACCTCCGTGATTCTCACACACACTGAAGTTTGCAAACCACTAGCCAAGCGAGAAAGCAACAACCTCTCCAGTCCAAAGCCATGGCATGGCTGCGTTTGGAGCAATCAGGGGTCCTCGCAAGGCTGTCAGTGCTTGTGCATTTGGACTGCTGCCGCCACAGAACTGGCAAGGCAGTTGCCATGCCATTTTGCTGGTTTCTTCAGAAGGTGCACATGTGGTTGTGGTCTTGAGTTGTAGGATCTTAACTTTAACAGCACGCAGTACTCATTTCAAGCTATAGTTCACAACAGGTATATTTTTCCATCTCCCTCACGCTCCGTCGTCCCCCAGTAGATTAGTAAGTAATCTGACCGTCACAGTCACCCACGTTAGTGACTGCTGCTGAAACAATGTGGCCTCTTTTGCTCAAGGGGGTGTGCCCCCTTTTGGGGAACAGGCTTGCTGCTCAGGGGGTGCCAGACTGGAGACAGGTGGGAGAAAGGACAGGAAAGGTCGCTAAGTCGTTCCCGGGCCACCGCGGTTCTGCCTCGGTGACGGCGAGTGCGGAGCCCTCCAGCTCCTCTCTGTGTTTTCAGTGCAGCTCAGGACCCGAGTCAAGGTCCTGCTCACCTCAGAGCAGAGATAACAGACGTATCTTACACAGAACAAAGCACCTGAGCCAGTCCTTAGGACCAAAGGTCTTATTTACCTGATCCAGAACGTCAAGAGAACCCATCAAGTCCTTTTCTACTTCTTCATACGTTCTTTTCTCTCTGGCGGCCTGACGGGCCTTTCTGACTAGGACTTTGTGGTGGCACCAAGAGGAGGTTCCCCATGGATTTCGGTGCCCTTCACCAAATTCCGTCCCTAATAAATACCCTAAGCACAACCAGGAACACTGGTTTTACAGCTGTGGAACACTGGTTAAAAGTAAAGTGTGTAACGGTAACAAAACAAGTGTTTCCACTGCTGTCAGGGCCGAGAGGCAGCGAGAGAGCTTCAGCAGCTCCCTGACCCTTCCTCCTCCACCAAACAAAGGGCACCCCATCCTCAGCACTTCCCGGTTCTCTGTCCTCCTTTTCAAATTCCCTGAACCAGCTTCAGCAGGAAGGAGCCAGCACATGGCCCGCAACTTTCCAGCACCCTGTGCTGCCGTGGCTGCCCTAGGTGTTGGGGCCCCAGCAAGACTCAGTCCTGCACTGAAGTGCGGCTCCCACAAAGCCCACCTCTGGTTCCCTCCTCCCACAGCAGCCTCCTCCAGCTGCCTCTGTGCTGTGCGCAGCCCCACGCATCTCTCTCCCGGACGCACAGTAAAACGTGTTTCTGTGGGATTCTGAGACCACACCAGAGAGTCTCAAGGACAAGAGAAGCCTTTATTCTCTTCCCCCAGAATCTGCCTCACACCTAAGGGGTGCAAAGGTGAAAGCCGGAACTTTCTCCCCCAAACCAGGTCTTCCTTGAGTCCTTCCCCGACAGCCAATCCGTGCTTCCAGGTTCTTAAGCCAAAGAAAATACAAGGCAAGAAAGAACGAACAACCATGCAACCTTCCCTCACTTCCTACACAGTACTTCAGCAAGCCCTGTGGCTCTACGCTCAAAAGGTGTCCAAAGCGTGACCACCTCACCAGCCCCACCACTACCCACCCTCCCCAGTGCGACTTCGTCTCCACGAACACCTACCGTATCTCACCTCCCCTGCTGTCCACCAGATCTTCACCTCCAACCCGACCACCGCACCTCCGTCTCCACCCCTCGCTCCACCAGGCATTGCCACTTGTCCAATTGCTCCAGCAACCCTGCAAGTGGTTTCCCCATTCCGCTCTTGCACGCTCTTTGGAGACTCATATTTCCCATATAACAACCAGATTAACCCCAGTAGAAAATAAATCAAATCACGTCCCTTCTTCGCTCAAAACCTACCAGTAGCTCCCATTTTGACAAAATGAAAGCCAGAGTCCTTAAACATGGATCTACAAGAATGCTACACCGATGCTCTCTGGTCTCCCACTTCTGTCCCCCTGTCCACTGTGCCAGCTTCAGGGAACCCGGTCATTGCTCTGCGATTGTGAGGTCACTCCCACCACGGGCCTTCACACCTGCCGTTCCTCCCTGCCCACGTGCTCCTCCCCTGGTTGCTCCCCACCCTTGGCCTCTTCAGGATGCCTTCCGTGTCCACTCATCCACTCCCTACCCCTTCTCCTGCTGTTTTCTCCGTAACACTCACCACTAATCTCGTATACTAAGTATTTCTGTTACTTACTTTTGTTTTTATCTATCTCCTCCAAATGGAGACATTAATAAGCTTTAGGGGGTGAAGGACTTCTGTTTTTCTTTCTAGTCCATGTTTGTAGTATGCAATGTTCACTTCCATTGTGAGGAACTGGTCCATGTACATAACACTTTAAAATAATGCCTTCTTTTTCCCTTATCCCTTCCCTCCCCACACCAGCCATCTTTTGATCACCTTCTTTTTATTAATGAAGGCACCTTGAGGCCACAATGTTAAGTGAAATAAATCAGATACACATGTTTAAATACCACACGATCTCTCTCCTAGGAGAAACCCAAAGTATAAGGAGGGAAACATATGAGCGATAGTAAGGAGTAGGGAAATAGATCTTTCTCAAAGGGGAAACGACCAAAAGATGGAGAGTGGGAAGGAGAGGGGTGGCAAAGAGGATGAAAGCGGAATTAAGGTACGATATGTACAGGTACCAACTCAGAAGGAATGGAAACGTGACGCGCTGCACACAGCAGAGGGAGGAAGGGGCCAGGATCCCAAGACCTCCTCCCGGATCACTCTTCCGAGACCCACATCCCCCGGGGCCCCATCTGCAAAGGCCTGAGCAGTTCCCAGTAGCACCACACAGGCTGTGATGCAGCTGTCATGGGCCTTGGGCAGGGCATTCGTACCCAAACCATACTAGGTAGCTAGGTCTCTTCACAGACGTCAGATTCTTCACCTTTCAATGACCTAACATTGGCCCTCGAAGGCTACCGTAAGGGTCAGAGACCATGTATATAGAAGTCTAGCATATAGAGATCCTCAGTAAGTAGAAGCTACTGCTATGCTTTCCTTATTAATTTCTCAGAATATTCTTGAGAAACTGGTCAGTATGGACTGTTCTTGTAGAGGCAAAGACGGGAAGAAGCCCTGGTCCACCGTGAAGCACGTATCTAAGTCACAGACCAAAAACTGACATCTGGTACTGACATTTTGGGATGCAATAGAGCCCTAACCTCCAGACACACAGAGGAGCTTCCTCAGCTGGAGGGTGTCCTTCCTTGGGGCCTCCTGCAGCAAGGATGAGGGACAGGAGGAAGGACTTCAGAACTGACATGACTCACCGGCCCAAAGACATCCTCTAAGATAGGCCCAAAGGGATGGAAGCTGGAGGAGGTAAGATCACGGGGCTGAGTGGGGCCAACCTGCAGAACACCCTGGGTGGAGCTGGCACCCCAGGACCCGCATGGCATCGTGTTACCCCATCTCCTAGGGGACGCATGTGTCCCTATTCATCCACAGAGCAACGCTCCCCTCGATGTAAACTCAAAAGTGTAACACCCTACTACCCAGAAAAGCACTTTAAACAGGGACCCATCCATCCCAAATCCCGACCCTGACACTCCTCATATGATCTCCCTTATGAGAGACAGCTCCGCTGTGGTTGGATGACTACTTGTTTCAGGACCAAGGAGAACACATAAAAAACCAGTGCAACCAAAGGATATGTAAGCATTAATGCTACAGCCAAGAAGCAAAGTATGACTTACTAGCTGATGGCTGGTATTAGACAATTTGGTATGAACCTTGTCTTCTTCAAGGAGGACTAAAAATAAAAACCAAAGGCCACTGTTTAGATATTGGGAAAGTCAGTAATAAGTGTCATTAATCATTTTTGCTAGTTGGCATCAGTCTTTGACTTACAAAGTGATGACAAGCATGCTCAGAGTTTAACTCTCTGAGCCAGGTAGGTGAATTCATTGTCAAACTCTACCAATCTATCTTTATCAACAGGGAAATGTACATAAAATACCTCTTACAGCCAATGAGAATAATGTTAACTGCTGTACACAGAACAGTATTTCTCCCAGCACAACAAACCTCAGAGGCATTGGGGAAATGGGCCAACATTGTTTCTAAGCAGTGGACCAACTGCTCTTACTACCACCTCCTACTGGAATTCATTCCAGTTAAGTGAGAAGAAACTGAACAGCTTGTTAAAATCAAATGAGAAGTTGGGCCACGTCCTTAAAACTTAGGAAATATTACCCCTGCCTCCACAGCTGTTAGGCCTCCAGGATGCTCATGCGATGGTAATTAATAAACCAAACTAAGAGGCAGGTTGAACGCTCTCCCTGCCACTCTGTCAGAAAAGTAATGGGCGCATCCATCCACTGTTATGCACCTGTCATCTCCAGTAATGTGCCCGTGTGAAACCTGAGCGTGGAGATAATTATCTCATGCTGGGACTTCCTCAGGACAGAGGTAAGGGAAGGAGTTCAGACAAAGGTTACGAGGGACATGGATGCCCTTGGTTAGCCAGAAAGATGAGGCAAATAATTTCCTAGGCATCAGAACCACAACTGTAAAAATCATAACTACCTGAGCCTACTTCTTATCTGATACTATAAATATTTTGTCTTCTTCACTTAGCTTCCAAAAGGCACACTAAAAGGAAAATCCTCCAAGCCATATTCTCCCCTTGGTGATGGAGAAAAGGGAACAATGCAGTACAGCGAGATTTTTATATAACGTTGTCCAACCCCACACGAGATGTGCCTCCCACTGAAATATCTTGTTTGTTCAATGCTTTTGCAAAGCATTCCATTCCTGCCCTCCTTTTTGCTGAACACACCCCTCGTCCCCATCATCGCGCAGCTGCTGCATTCTATCGAGGAAGGCTCATGGCTATTCAATGTCTTTCTCACCTAAGTTTGATGCCAACACCCAGGCAAAAAGGCGGCACAAGGGACAGGGCGTGACTGAGGACAAAGGTGACCTAGAGCGATTTCTGGTCCCTGCCATCCGTCTGGAGGTGCAGGGCCACCTCTCGAAAAGGTCACTTAGCAGAGTCTGGGCAGGACAGCAAAGAGGAAGGCAACAGAAGTAACAACCCGGGGACTGAGCGTGAGGCCCCGGGTTCCATCCCTGGCACTGCCACAAAGGAAGAAAAGAAAAACTAAATTTCATACTTAGCCATTGGTTTAATGTTAAATTCCTCAAGAACCGCCATGCCGGTTTTAACAGAAAGGGGTATCTTTCAGGATTTCCTCGTGGATTTCTGAGAAAATAAACCAAAGATCCCTCAAAGAAGCTTCCGGCTCAGGGACAGAGGGGGACACAGGTTGCTCCTCAGGTCCGCTGTCCCATCACAAGGACACCAAACCCTGATTAGCTCCCCAGGGTGTGCTTGCTGCTGCGGCTCTGGATCACAAGTTTCCCTGGGAACAGAGGGAAATGTGGTAGGAAGGAAAGGGAAATTTAGATGGAGGCCAAGACACTAACCACCCTCCTATTTCATGGCTTGGTGCTTTCGGATCACAATCCTCTGAAAGGAATCAAAGGAGATCAGAAAGGTGAGGTGGCCGGTCCTGGAGCACAGGGGCTTGAACCCGAGGAGGGGAGTCGGGCTGAATTGCGGGCTCTTGGGCTCGGGCCCTGCCAAAGCACTGCAGGACAAGTCTACTAAGAGTGTTTTTGTTGCTACTCTACTTGGCGTGAGCACGGAGGATGATTATTTTAATCATCCTCACCTTTCACTCACTACAACTTATTCATCATTCAATAACATGTACAGTCGGTGGCCTGTGGTATCCGCCTTTGAGGTGTTCAACCCTGGATGGAAAGTATTCCGAAAAACAAGCGCAACTATAGGGGGCGTGTTAGGTTTTCTTCCTTGCCATCATTCTTCAAGCAGTAGTATGCGACAGCCGTCTGGACAGCTTCTACACTGTAGTAGGTATTGCAGGTCACCGAGAGATTATTTAGTTCACGGAGGGAGTGCACAGGTTACATGCAAGTGCTGTGCTGCTTTACACAGTGGACCTGAGCTTATGCAGGTTTCAGTATCTGTGGGGCTGGGGGCCTAAAAACAAGTTCCCTGTGGACACTGGGGGATGCTACATGCTATATATTCCAGTCCTGAGGATACAAGACATAGATATCTCACTTTCAATTTGCCTTACTCTTGATTTTTGTCACTAAACGTGTTCTACCCTTGGTCCCCACCCGTTATAGTGACTCAGCAGGACATAGACGAGAGGAGCCTAAACCCAGTGGCCAGACTGCTCAGGTTCAACTGGCTCCACAATTAACCAGCAGTTAACTTTGGGAAAGTCACTTAACTTGATCTTATTCAGACTGGCGAATGGGGATATGCTAAACTGTTTCCTTGTCACCAGCTCGGAAGGATTGACTGAGATAATTCATACAATTTATGCGGTGCCTGGTACCTACCGAGCGCTTGTGTACTAGCCAGCATTTATTATCTAGATTTCAAATAAGAGATAAACCCAATATATCCAGAAATAGCATCTTACAGCCATTACAGCCCATCCAGAGTGGAAAAAGCAAGGTAATTTTAATGGATGTCTTATCTGTTGTTAAAATATGATACAGCAAACCTAAAGTTGCATTTTTCAGCTTAAAATCCTCATCAATTAAAAAAGTAACAATTTCGGTCATGCTACTAAAAAGCATAATTATAAGGGTGGAGAAATGGAAGAAAACTCGCCTTTCTCCCACTGTGCCTTGTGTATTAAATTACAACCCTCACCAGTGACAGAAATGACAGCCACCCTTACATGGTGATTATTTCAGTACAAAATACTTCTTCCTTCTTCCTGCCCCAACTCAACTGAAACAGAGGACCACAGCAGCTGGGAATACTTGCTTGCTATAGCATGGGATTCATCCTCTTTTTACAGGGAAAAGCAACACAAAATGTTAAGTTGATACACAAATGTTTTTGTATGTGATGCCAATCAAAAATGGCATAAAACGTTTCTACGCTTTTGAAGGGTAATTTGAAATGCTAAGATGTCACATTACATAAATGGTGGAAATGTAGGTTATACGAGGACTGCTCCTGAAATACACCATCTTCTTCCATTTGATCAGAAGTGTTTATAGTCTGCCTGTGAATAAGTACGCTTTTCTTTCCAAAGTGATTTCCTCCTCTTTGAAAGACAAACCTGCGAACTCAAGAAGCTTCTTGATGTGGCTTACCCTATTAGTGTATGCATCTGTTACTTTTTTTATTTTAAAAAGTCCCACCATTAATGAAAGACAATCGTAGCTTCAAATGAACCTCTTAAAAAAATGCTAAGTCTGAGAAATGCATTTACTCAACCGTTATCACTCTCTTGGAATTACTTTGGTGCTGAAGTTTCTTTTTTGACAGATGCAGTGTTTCTCACCCCATATGTTTCCGACAAGCAGGTGGGATTTCCTTGGTCCTAGAATCTATTAGTGCAGGCAGGGTACAGCTGCACCCATAATATTCTGATATTCCAAATGACATGTACAAATGCTTATTTCCTACTCTATCTTTAAATCAACCTGTACGGAACAGCTGAATGTTTCAAACATACAACTGTGAACTATGAAAGAAATTCCTGTGCTCCCTTCTTTCTAGGGCTTTGGAGCCAATATCCCTTCAGTAACTGACCTCCAATTCAGGATTGCTATCCCTGAGTACAGCGATATTCACAAGGGTCTAAAGCCAGCATGTGTAGGGCAGGACACTTTATTTTTATTCTACATGCACTTTGGCTCCCTGGAGCCCAAAGCAAACAGCTGTCATTTACTCCAGGCCTCTTGCTAACACTTTCTGTTGTTCCTGTGGGGCTTCCTGGCCTATAATCAGACCTTCCAGCTGCTGCCCTGTGCACTGTGGAGCAGGACTGAGAGGTTTTTGCTTTACAGCATTCCTGTAAAATCCTCTTCAAGATGGCATTGCTGGCACCGCACTGTTTGGAATTCAGCTTGGACAGCAAATATGCGATGAACAAGTCTGTTCCCCAAGAGAGGTTTGTTGCAGTGAGGACCCTGCCTCGGCCACATGGGAGAGGAAGTGGGACTCAGCACGAGAAAGGGGGAAGCAGAGAGCAATCCTGGAAATGCTTCCTGACTCAAGGCACAGAGGACATCAGTGCTGAACCAGTTACTGCAGCTCGCTTGGTCTTTTATGTAATTCTACTTCCGAGGCACCATCATCAGGATTAAGCAAAATGAATCAGCAAGAAGAAACCGGGAGAGAACAGACCAAAACCTCACCCTGTTCAAAATCCTTAAGGTCAGTAAGACCAAGAAAATGGCTCACACGGCAGACATGGTTGTAAGCAAAGCACTAAAGAAGAAGAAACGGGCTTTCACTTGGAACAGATCTTCCAAACAAAATGATGTCTGAATTTTTAGAAAGTGGAATCATTTTCAAAACACCACCACATAGCCCTCTCTCTTCAGCCCAAGTGCTCCTGGGGAGCCAAGGCTCAGGGCCAGATTCTTCTCTAAGGAAAAGGATTCTAGCCCGGGCAGGGTCTTCCTCTCGGGTGCCACCCTCCCCCAGCCGCCAAACCTGCTATGGTCTTGTAAGGGCCTGGAAGGGGGGCCCAGAGAAAATCAGAACCCTGAGGAGCCAGCAGTAGACGGAGTCCTTTGGAAGGGAAAGGGACTTTTACTAACAACGCTGCAGGGGCTGCCGACGCCCTGACGTGAGGACTGCATGCAGAGCCACAAGACCAGGGACAGAAGCTTCTGAAACCCACACCTCGCTCCTTCCCCAGCTGTACCTTGTCTTGCAGCCCATGCCAGGCCCTTTATGGAAACTCTGCTGGTTCTTAAGCCCCCAAAGAACAAGACAACGAAGACCCATGGCGTATACATCTATTCTATGGTTTTTTGAAATGCTAGAGTTAGGCAAGAGAGAGAGGGCATACTTTTGTTTGTTCCTTTTCCGTGACTACAAGAAACATCTGAGGTGATCAACTTATGAAGAGGAAGGGTAGATTCTGGCTTACAGTCTGATTGGGTGGACCTATTTATTACTTGTGGGCCTCTGGTGGGTGGGGCTGCAGAGTGTGGTGAAGAAAAACCACTCACCTTATGTGCAGGAAGTGGAAGAGAGGAAGAGGAAGGTAGGCAGGGGTCCCACTGTCCCTGAAAGGTCATGGCCATGGCCTGAAGCCCTCGCACCAGGCTCCACTCCTGGAAGGTTCCACCACCTCCCCGTGCGCCATAATGGGAACAAAGTCTTCTGCTATGTGGACTTTTGGGGGACACTTAAGATTGAACTTACACCAATACTTGATTTAAAAAAATATTATTATTATTTGTGGAGTTGTTATTGTTTTGAGACAAGGTCTCGCTATGAAGTTCAGGCTGGCAATCTTCCTGCCTTAGCCTCTTGAGTGCTGGGATTGCAGGTGTGTGCCACCACGCCCCGTTACAGCAACACTTGAATAAGAATGTATGAGAGGATTAGCTGTCTCACCCCAAGGAGGGTGCTCACTCTTTATCTCCATTATGAGTGGGAAGCGCTGGTGAATTTCTGTTCTTTTTCATTCTATTTCTTAGAAAATGCATGGTGAAGGAGAAAATAGAAAGTATACACAGGTGGGTTCCTGGAATTACCAATTATTCCCCACGTGAATTGTCTTATAAACAAGTTCCTTCCTTCCACCATCAGAAAGGGCTTTAAAACCATATTTAATGGTCAGGAAGAAAATGTTCCTTATCTTCTTATGGACCTTTAAGTAAAAAATGTTAAGCACTGAAGTGCCAGCAACCCAACTTTTTTCACAGTCACGGCTAGACTATTGTTGTGGGTATCAGGACAACATGAACTCAAGAATGCGAGTTCACTGTAAGGTTAGCCTAGGCAAAACAGTGAGACAGACCCGATTTTTTTAAAACTCGGCAGTCAAAGTAGATATTTACCCCACTATGTATTTCTATTAGCAAAGATAACTAAGAAGATAGTCACACACGCCTTCTCCCGCCCCAGCCACCATCGCTCAAGTGCCGGGAGGTAGCTTGGGCCCCGATCCACTGCAGGAAGGAGAACCACACCGGCTCCCGACCCAGCCGCCATAGCTCAAGCACCAGGAAGGTACACTGAAGCCCCATAAGTCCCCCCCCACGCACTCTCAGACCTCCTGACTGTACCAGTCCAGTCATTGGAACCACTCTGCAGAGGCAGAGGTGGTCATCAAGGGTATTTTTCTGAGTTCCCAACTTGGAACATCTTTAAAGAAAGGGCGTGGGAAACCTGTAGTAGAACGGTGTGGAGTTCAACCATTCAGAAGGTTGGGGAACTCAATCTGGGCCTTGCAGCCTGAGGTCAGTCAGCATCATGGGGTTCAGCCATCAGCTAACTGAGACCAGGGGTCTTGCATCCTCACTCTGTCTGAGCCATTAAATGGTAAATACACTATATTGAAATTTTGTTCACTGCAGAGATGTTCTGGACTGCTTCTTGATTTCAATTTAATTCAAATGATTTAAGGGTGATAGACTAGTGACTACCACAGGTGGTCAACGTCCAAGTTGTGCTTGATCTTAATGTGTTGCTGATTGTATCAGTTGGGATAAAGCATTGCGGTTGATTTGATGAGGTGTTTTCTCTGATGTTATGAAGATGAGAATGTCTGTGGGTCGTTAGAGACACAGAAGCTAGGGCACAACTATATCAGGAAGATTTGGGTGATAATCCGGAGATTAAACCAAGGACAGTCCGACAACAAAAATAAAAATGAGAAAACACTTAAGCAAGACACAAGGACAGACTTCCAGTTCACCAATGGCAAACAGTAGGGCAAATGAGGATGAAAAGGCCGATAGTGAACCACCAGGACACCCTGAACTCAAAGCACAGGAAGTAACAAAACAGATCAATCAGGCTCTAGAAAAATTCAAAACAGAAATAATTTCCCAGATAACCATAGAGATAGTGAGCAAAATGGAAGTCGTGATTCGAGACTCTAGAGCAGAAACTGACAAAAAAATAGATGAGCTCAGGACCATGATAGAAGCCATGAAGGCCCAGCATAAGAAAGAAATGGAAAAAATAAACGCCCAACATAGGAAAGAAATGGAATCCATAAAACAGACTCAAACAGATATCCAGGAGATTAAACACTCCATAGAAAGTCTATGCAACAGAATAAAAGAATGCAAAGATAGACTCTCAGATATATAGAAGATAAGATTGCAGTCAGTGACCATGAAAAGAGAGGTCTCTTAAAAACAGTAAGGGATCATGAGAA
>NW_022900942.1:64114980-64144444 GCF_012274545.1 Fukomys damarensis
CTTTTCTCTTTAGTTTTATTTTAGGATTCCCTATTTTTAATGTTCATACAGAGATTTCTTTAACTGAAATACTGAATAGTTTCTTTGGTGTGAAAAACTATAATAGTACACAGGATCCTAATGAGATAATTAATAATGTGAAATAGGAAGTAAAGGGCTAAAGGTGTAGGGAAAGTGGGAAGGGTGAGGGAAAGGTAATAAGGGAGAGGAAAAATATATAAGAAACTGAAAAAAATGGAAATAAAGTGTTTGTAAATGGGGAGGGGAGGAGGGGGTGAAGGGAGGGCAGGGACAAGGGGAAAAATGAGAATCAAGACCTATTATGTAAAGGTACAGAATCCCAATGATGAATGTAATTGTATTGTATACCTAGATTGTACCAATAAACTCAATAAAAAGAAAAAAAGAAGAAGAAGAAGATAGTCACACACAAACCTGCAGGTGAGAGCAGTTAAAACCAGAATATGAGAAGTCCCCAAGTCGCCAACTGTATTTCAAAATGTTACTTGTAAAACTGTTTTGTAAGGCCAAAAATTATCTTTTCCACAGAAATAGTATATCAGTCCCTCCTTATCTCCAGGGATATTGCCTAAGACACACAGCAGATGCCAGAAACCTTCAATCATACTGAATTTTACAGATGATTTTTCATAGACATACATACACACATATTTAATGCCTTTTCCATTTTTTTCCTGTTACTTTGGATCAAACCCAGTGCCTTTGCACCAAGGTACATCTCTAGCCCCTTTTTAAAAATTTTGTTGGACAGGGTCTCACTAAGGCACTAAATTACCTTGAACTAGCCATCCTCCTGCCTCAGCCTCCCACAGTGTTGAGATTACAGGTGTGCCCAGCTTTTCCAACTTAACTAAGCATTTATCAATGCATTGTGGCCATGTCTTTGGCAGAGTGAGATATGACAGTAATACTAGCATGAATCTCTTTTTCCTTCTATACAACTTCATAGATGGAAAATCTGTTACTATAGATCTCAGCAACTTCAGTGTATGATTTATTTTCTTTTGGTTAGTTAAGAACTTTGACCTTTTCACTTAAAGGTAGAACTTCATGGTTTCTCTTTGGCATATGTGAATGTCCAGCATACTTAATCTTACATGGAGGGGGTGATGAATAAATAAAATAAGGACGACTTGAGCATGGGTGCTGCTACACTCGATCAGCAAGCTGGCTGCTAAGTGACTAGCAGGAGGGCCCCATATACAGCACGGACACGCTGGACAAAGGAACAGTTCACATCCCAGGTGGCACGGAGCCCAGTGACATGAAATTCCATTATGCTATGCAGTGCACAATTTAAAATTTAGAGTTATTCCTGGCATTTTCTACTTCTTATTTTCAGACCACATCTGCAAAAAGTGAAACCACAGTTAAGGAGGTGTGGGTTTGCTGTACTTGTGGAAAATGGAGTTCTGGGCTCTTGGCAACCATTTTATAAATTGAACGTCAAAGATTTCCCATTAAAAGTCTTGAACAGTAGACTCTCTCAGACCCGTGTGAATGTGCTTCTTAACCCAGGCAGGGGTTGAGGATGAAGAAATGAGTGAATGCAAACACATACCAACTGCAACTGTGAGAGGAGGGCTGGATGCCAACTAAAGAACACAGAGCAGAATCATTCTGTCCACTCTGCTCTGTGTGTACGTGTGCGCTTCATCAGGATTTGAACCCACAGCCTTCACACTGAACTACATCCCCAGCCCTTCCTATTTTTTGAGATAGGGTCTCTCTAAGTTGTCTAGGCAGGGCTTAAATTTGTCATTCTCTTGCATCAGACTCCTAGGGAGCTGGGATTACAGGCCCATGTCACTTTGACCAGCTAGATCTGTTCATTTCTCTCCAAACATCCGAAGCAGTTGCTGGCACTTAATATTTGTCAGTGAGAGAATGAATGAATGAAAGGTGTACCAGCTGCAATCCTGAGAGTTTGATAAGGCAAGGGACTGCAAGCGAGAAACATTCAAATAGGCCCGAGGGAAGAAAGGAGGGGAGAGAGCAATCAGAGCTTCCTCTCACCTACTGTGTTCTCCACCAGGAGGGGCCCGTTTCACAGCCCTACAGGTCTTCCCCACGATGAGGCTCCCACTGTCCTGCCTGCAGCCCCAGCTTGGCACAGAGGAAACGATGCAAAGGGCACTGGGTACCCCGGAAATGTCCTAGCCATATTCAAGCACCACACCCCACCTTTAAATATTAAAAATCAGACACCCGTGTTACCCAGCACTGCACACCATGCCTTTGCACCTGCAGCAAGGGGCTGGCATCACCCATCTTCCCCAGGACTCTACACCCTGGGCTCTGAGCTGCTGCAGGTTCAGGCTCCATCCTTGGAACACACACGTCCTCTGCCCAGACCCAGGCTAGGAAGAGCTCTGTGCTTTAACTACAAGGCTAGACTGGGCACCCAAGTCTTCTCCTGCCGCCTCGTCTCTTTCCTTCCTCAGAGGTCACACTCCACCCACCCTCGGGTTCTCTCAAACGCAAGTCAGCTCAGGGAGCCCCCACCCAGCTCCCATGATGCTCAGCAAAGCTATTTCTCCTGGGACCACTCCCACCTCACAGTCCAACCCGCAACGTCCCCAGACTCCAGGCTCTTCCCACTCAGGCAGGACTTGGCTCCAGGACACCTGTCCCCTTACCAGCCTCGCTGTTCTCCGCAGACTCCCAGTCTGCGCTCCCCGTCTATCCCTGGGGTCATTCTACCGCACAGCACGAATGAGACCTCATGTGCTGCTTTAATGTCTTGTGTACTTGGTGTTTTTTTAAGACAGGGTCTCACTATGTATTTGAGACTGACCTGGAACTCACTATGTAGCCCAGGCTGGTCTAGAACTCAAAGCCATCTACCTGCCTCAGCCTCCCACGTGCTAGGGTTTCAGGAATGAGCCACCACGCCCTGGCTGTCGTGTGTACTTTGTTTCTTCGCTCTAGATGTTTATTTAACTTGCTCCTGTCTGACCCTCAGTCACCAAAAGGATGTATGTCACTCAGGAAGTATAAGGTAAGTCCCAGATCTGACAATCCCAAACTGGAAATGCTCCAAATGCTGAAATTTGGTGGACACTGACATGATGCTATGAATGGAAAAGTCCATACCTGGCCTCATGCAATGGGTCAGTCAAACTGCACTAGAAACATTGCATAAAATCATCTCTGGGATGTGTGTATAAGGTGTACAGGAACCATAAATGAATTTCATGTTTAGACAAAATATCTCATTATATACATGCAAATATTCCAAAATTTGGAGAAATCGAAAGCCTGAAACACTTCTATTCCCAAACATTTCAAATAAGGGCTCCTCAAACTGTATTTATGGAATAAGCAAATGAACAGCACATTTTGAACACAGTTTTCCAATGGTTTCTTCAACAGATGGTTAAAATAACTTGCGTGTGTGCAGTGCAGGCCCAGCTGCCCCCTGTCCTGCAGGCTGCGAACATTCCCGCCGTTCATTCACCCTCTCCTGACCGGCATCTAGGGTCTCCCCTTCTCTTGCTGATTAGAAATGGAATGGCAACACACACCCTTTGACATGAATGCACCTTTGCAGGACAAAGGAGCATTGAAATGAAAAGACCTGGCTTCTGCTTTTGATACAAATACCTTAATATTTAATAAGAACAAAGCGAAACTTACTGAAAAATGTCTGAACCCATTTGTTTGGCAAATTAGCAGGAGCTCTGTTTACTCAGCGAAGACACTGGGTTGAGATATATCCTATAGTGAATTATTACAATAAAATTAGAGGGTTGACAAGAGAAAAAACTTACAAGGAAAATGACATGTGAAGCTTTGAAAGAGAAAAACAATGCCTGAAGAGACAGCAACACATTCCAAGAGCTGTTGTGGTGAAGCAAAGAACCACGTTTCCAGCAAAGCAAGCTCACAGCTGTGGACTGCGCATGGCCCTGCTCATGGGGACAGAGCACAAGTGCACGGCTGTGCTCAGGGCAACTGGTAATGTGTGGTCTGGCATCAGGAGAAACCGAAAGGACCGGTCACTTCCCTCTTCAGGTCTGTTCTACCTGTCCTGTGTCTCAGCTGTCCCCAGACACGGCACGCTGCCCCCAATCCTCAAGGAAAACAGCAACAAATTGAGTTCCAGCTGTGTGCTCCGAGAAAAGGCTGGTTCCTCAGAATCTTTTTCAAATTCCTTTCGCCAAAGTGCTGAGGTCCCCAGCTTGGCGCCCCTGAGGCTCCACAGAACAAGGTGTGGAGGATGTGTCTGGTGGTGCAGCTGCCAGGGAGGACAGGGCCGTGATCCACTCCCAACCAGGCCCTCACTCCAACACACAGGCACTGCATGTGCCTTCCCTGCATTTTTCCTCCCTCAGTTTCTTATCCACAGTTTTCAGGGGACTCACAAGGAGGAGGAATATCCCTGTTTATATAGCACGACCCAAATATTAGCACAACTCAAGCCTAAAATCTCTGCAAAATTCAAAGCAGCAAGTGATTCTCGCTTGTGAAATTGTTCTGTCTTTTGAAGCAGGGTGAAGACCTGGCCTTTGGTATTTTGTTAAACTTCCCACACCATAGCTGGGCTTCCCCACACACCAACAAATAACAATAGGTAGTAACTGGCAACAATTTCCGGTTTCAAAGATGTAACAGAAGAGATGCTCCCTAAGAAATATGCTTCAAACCCAGGAGAAAATAATCCAGAACAAATAAATTAGGTCACTGGATTTATTTCTGAGCTGAGTGAGCTCAGGGTTTCTGAGTCAGAGTATTAATCTATGGAGCAATCAAGCTGCCTATCTTTTTAGAGAGGAAGAGGCCGAGGTGAGGGTGAGGGAATCTCTGTTGTGAGGTATAGTGCTCTTTTAGAAAGTGCCAAAGGACAACGACGTAGTTTCCATGTGACTATTTTGTTAAACCAGTGTGTGAGCTAAGGCTGATAACAAAACAGTTTCACAAATCAACAGCTAGATACACTTGTGAAAGGGACAGCACATTTGCCAACGTCTGTTAAGAAATTAACAACAGGAAGGTAATGTGACAATGATAAGTCAATACAGTCAGTACATATCAGTTATAATCGTCAATGTCAATGGCCTCAATTCACCAATCAAAAGAAACAGAGTGGCAGAATGGATTAAGAAGCAAAATCCAACAATATGTTGTATACAAGAAACACACCAAGTTCAAAAAGAAGCTCATACACTGAAAGTAAAAGGATGGAAAATAGTTCTCCATGCGATAGGAACCCAGAAAAAAGCAGGGTAGCTATCTTATTTACAGGCAAAGTAAATTTCAAACTAAAACTCATTAAGAGAGACGAGGAAAGCCACTACACCCTTGAAAAAGAATAATCCAAGAGGAAAAGATGATAATCACAAATATATATGCACCAAATATTATTACCCCCAACTATACAAAACAAATATAAAGGGACATGAAAAACCAAATAAGCACTAATTATTATAGTGGGGACCTCAATACCCCATTGTCACAAATAGATCAACTAGACTAAAAATCAACAACGAAATACTAGAACTGAACCAAGCTTTTGAACAAATGGACTTAACAGATGTCTACAGAGTGTCTGATCTCACAAAATCAGAATATACATTTTTTTTGACTGCACCCAGGTCATTCTCCAAAACAGACTATATACTAGCTCAGAGAACATGTTTAAGTAAATGTAAAGGAACTAAAGTTATCCCCTGTATGTTAGAGCATAGGGCAATTAAACTGGAGATCAATAGCAAAAGAAACTGCAAGAACTTCACAAACACATGGAAATTTAATAACAGTCTCCTGAACAATGGATCACAGAGGAAATTAAAGAAGAAATTATACATTTTTTACAATTTAATGATAATGCCAGTACAACATACAGTAATTTATGGGATACAATGAAAGCAGTTCTACATGGAAAATTCATAGCAGTGAATGTCCACACTAAGAAAACAGAGTGAACTCAAATAAACAACCTAATGATGAATCTTAGGCTCCTAGAAAAAGAAGAACAAGAAATATACAAAGCTCATACAAGGGAGGAAATTATAAAGATCAGAGCATAAATTAATGCAATAGAAACAAGAGAACAATACAAAAAAAATCAATGAATCAAAGAGTTGGTTTTTTGAAACAATAAATAAAATCAATAAACCCTTAGCCAGCCTTGTCAAACAAAGGAAAGAAAAGGCTCAGATCCATGCAATTAGGAACAAAAAAGATGAACTCATCCCAGATCCACCTGAAATCCAGAGGATCATCAATACCTACTTCAAGAACCTGTACTCTAAAAAATGGAAAACAGAGAAAAAATAGACAGATTTCTTGATACTTATGAATTACCAAAGTTGAACAAAAAAGATTAAAAAAATTCTAAACACCCCAGTTACAATCAGTGAAATTGAAAACGTAATTAAAAGTTTACCAACAAAGAAAAGCCTAGGTCTTGATGGCTTCACTGCTGAATTCTATAAGACATTTAGAGAAGAACTACAACTGCTACTCTTTAAACTTTTCAAAGAAATTGAAAGGGAAGCAATACTTCCAAATTAATTCCTGGAAGCAAGTGCTACTTTCATTCCAAAACTAGGGAAAGGGCCAACCCAAAAAGAGAATGAACTACAGGCTAATCTCCCTAATGAACATAAATGCAAAAATCCTCAATAAGATACTGGTAAACAGAATACAGAGGGTCATCAAGAAGATCATACACCCTGACCAAGTTGGATTTATTCCAGGGATGCAAGGATGGTTCAACATACATAAGTCAATAAATGTAATATGCTATATTAACAGAGTCAAACCATATGATCATCTTAATAGATGCAGAAAAAAGCATTTGACAAAAATTCAACATCCATTCATGATAATAACCCTGCAGAAAATTGGAATAGATGGTCTTTTTCTCAACTTGATAAAGGCTATCTATGAAAAAATCAACAGCCAACATCATAATAAATTGTCAAAAACTGAAAACCTTCATGCTAAAATCAGGACGAAGACAAAGATGCTCACTATCACCACTCCTGTTCAATATAGTTCTGGAAACATTAGCCACAGTAATTAGACAAGAGAAAGAAATAAAAGCCATAAAGATAGGAAAGGAAGATGTTAAACTGTCATTATTTGCTGACGATATGATTCTCTAAAAATTCAGCCCAAAGACTTCTTGACTTAATTGATAACATTCAGTAGAATAGTTGGATACAAGGTAAACACTCAAAAATCAATAGCCTTCTTGTACACAAGTAACAGAATCACTGAGAGAGAAATTAGGGAAACAGTTTCTTTCACAATAGCATCCCCACTGCAAAAAAAAGAGAAATATCTGAGAATCAGTCTAACAAAGGAAACAAAAGACCTCCACATTGAGGACTACAACACTCTGAAAAAAGAGATAGAAGAGGATATAAGAAAATGGAAAGACATCCCTGGTTCCAGGGTAGGAAGAACCAATATAGTGAAAATGGCCATACTTCTAAAACTGCCCTACAGATTCAATGAAATCCCTATTGAAATCCCAACATAACTATAACTAGAGAACTAGAAACTAGAGAAAAAAAAAACAAAAACAAAAACAGAACTACAGGGAAAAAAAAAAACCACCAAAAATTCATTTTGAATCAGAAAAGATCTAGAATAGCAAAAGGAATTCTAGGCAACAGAGATATAGCAGGGGGTATCACAATCCCCAACTTGAAACTATACTACAAAGCCACTGTGTTAAAAATAGCATAGCATTGGCAAAGAAACAGACTCAAGGATTAAGGGAATAGATTAGAAGGTGCAAAAACACTAGACATACTCAGCTACCTCATCCTTGAAAAAGGAGCCAAGCATCCTCAGTGGAGGAAAGATAGACTCTTTAATAAATGGTGTTGGAAATACTGGATTTCAACTTGCCAACGATTAAAACTAGATCCCTATCTTCACCATGCACTAAATTAAAATCCAAGTGGATTAAAGGTTTAAATATTAAAACAGAAACACTAAACTTGCTGGAAGATAAGTTAGGTAGAAGTTGAGAATATTGGCATAGGAAAAGACTCTATGAACAAATCCTCAGTAGCACAGGAACTAGCACAAAGAATCAGCAACTGGGATCTTATCTCATTACACAGCTTCTGCACAGCAAGAGAAACCACCAACAGAGTGAAGAGACAACCTACAATGTTGGAAGAAATCTTTACCTGCTGTTCCTCAGACAAAGGTCTACTCTCTAGAATATATAAAGAACTGAAAAAAATCAGACCCCCCCCAAATATAAAGACCCAATCAAAAAAAGGGCATCTGAAATGAACAGACATTTCTCACATGAAGAAGCAAAAGCAAGTAAACATGAAAAAATGTTCAACATCACTGGTCATTTGAGAGATGCAGATGAAAACTACACTGAGATTCCACCTCACCCCAGAAAGAATGGCTGCTATCATGAAATCCACCAATAACAAATGCAGGTGGGGTTGTGGGGAGAAAGGAACCCTGCTCCAGTGTTGATGGGAGTGCAGACTGGTGGAACCACTGTGGAAATCAATATGTAGATACCTTAACTAGGATTAGAGGTTCCATTTAAACCCAGCTAATCCTCTGCTGAGTATCTTCCCAAAAGAATTAAAAGAATCCTAACACGGCGATACATGCACACCCACATTTATTGCAGCACAGTTTGTAACTGCTAAAATTTGAAAATAGCCCAATTGTCCATCAACTGGAGACTGGATAAAGAAAATGTGTTTTGTAAAAAAATAAAATGGAGTACTACTCAGCCATAAAGAATGAGGAATTACAGTCATTTATAGATAAGTGGATGCACATTGATACCATACTCTTAAGTGAAATTAATGAGACATGTGTAAACACCAAACAGTTTCTCTCATGTGAAAAACTAAAAGTGTAAATAAGGATCAAAATGTGTAATTGATACTGTGTGACAGGAAGGAAAAAATCTAAAGGAGTAGAGGAAGTGGGAGGGGTAGGGGAAAGGTAAAAAAGGAAAAGAAAAAAAATCTAAGAAAAGGAAAAACATGGAAAGAAAGTATTTGTAAACAGGGAAGGGTGGAGGGGGTGAGGGAAGGGCAGGGGAATGGGGAAAAAATAAGAACCACGATCAATCATATAAAGGTACAAGATCCCAATGATGAATGTAACTACTGTATACCTAAAATGTACCAATAAACTTAATGGAAAAAAAACTCACCAAAAGGGAGATGGTGCAGGGAGATCTCACTCCCACCTCCAAGATCAGCAGCCTCATGTAGGGTTCTGGTGGCCCGAACTTCCATTTTATTATTTGAGAAAAAGAACAGGAATAAGATAACCCACAGGAGAGCCTTGCCACGTTCACAAAAGACACTTTTAGGAGTGTGCACTGTGTCCCACGGGTGAATATTTTGCCAAAAACATGAACTCAGTAATAGCTGGCTTTAAAAACACAGAAAGTGATGTCCTCTGTAGCCTACACATGACTCAAATACTAAAAAATAGAGTATCATGAAAAATTATCAACGCTAACCTAAATCTTCATCTCTGGTTAAAATAAGCAATGAATCCAAACTGCTTTAAGATTTTGACACTACAGAAAACCCTCTGTAAGAACTATTTCCATTTTATCTTTCCAAGGTTAAGTATTTTCAGTAACTGGCTCAGGAGAGAAACCACCAGCAAATTATTTGCTTTTTGAGCCCTGCTCTCAGTTGTTGGCTGGCAGCGAGTGAGTCTGACTCATTAAGCCACCTGTGTCAGCACACCAAAGCCAACACCCTAGAATTTCACTTCAGCTCCTCCTTGGATGAGTGGTGTATGAACACTGGTGGCCACTTGAAGATTAAAACCTGGATCTATCCTAGGCTACCAGTTGCCCCATTAATCCCAAGAATTATCCTGTTTCACACCAAACCCAAGGAGCTTATCAGGAATGTATGTTGCCAATACTCAGTCTTTTGCTAAGGAAATAGCATTGGGACAAGTAGGAGAAAGATTCTCCAGAGGAACAGTTCCAAGTTTAAATGAGTACAGCACTGACAAAGGCAAAGGGGCTTTGGAACTTGCTAGTCCTAGGTTCAAATTCCAAATCTGTATTTACTCTCCCAAGTCATTTAACTTTTAAAACTTTAGTTTCCTCCTCCGTAAAGCAGGAAGATGTTGTAGGCTTAGAGGCTTAGAGGATCCCACTAGCAAAAGAACAGAAGTCCTGCATAAGCAGAAAATTTTTGCTTTTGGTTCACAAGCTACATAGAAAAGTTTCCAGCCTAATAGATACTCGAGAAATATTTGGTGCCTAAGTGAATAGGTATAAAATGACTATTTCTGCTGCCACTCAAAATATCATTGCGATAAACAGTCACAACACATTGAAACTCTGACAGGTATTAACAAAAGCCATGGAAACTGTAATCACAACACACAATGCTAACTGGAAATGTTAACTTGTAGCAAGATGGCAATTAAAGACTATCAAACAATGTACCTGAGAAGCAGTTTACAAGTAAAAGGATTATCTGTGTAGAGCAGAAACATTTACTCCATTCAACGCCGAATAGATTTTTAGTTGCATTATAATAACATAATGAATACATGCCTGTAGACATAAATAAAAATGAAAGAAGATATTTATTATTCAAGATACACAAAACGGACTATCTTTTAGAGCCTGTGAGCTTCCACTTTCCCTCCTCTTAGAATTTAAAGTACCCACGTGTGGTCACCAGTCTGCATGCCATAGAATTTCATGAGCATCCCAAGCCCTTAGCTTCTGACCAGTGTCTACATTTAATGGGGCAAAAACCCGAAAATTGCAATTAAAAGCCACACTAAACGGCAGGAGGGTATCTTAAAGGAGGAGAATATCAAAGAAAGGCAAGAGATACAATATAGTGCATGGGTTTTCAATTTTGCTACAATTACCGAAAGTCAAATTACAAACAGACTTTGTTCTAATATTGGATGAGAAAGAACAAGAACCTAGTATCAGAAATAACATTTAATAGACAAGGATGCAGGAAATGAGCAACTGCCAGGGAAACCTCCCCGAGTGCAGACACCTCCTGCTCTCACTGTCCAAGGACACAGGTGCCTACATGTCCCGCTCCTCCATTTCACAGACTGAGAAAGTGACTTTGTTTTTTTTTTGTTGTTGTTTTTTTGCATTACTAGAGATCAAACCCAGGGCTCTCGCTGAGCTACATTCCCAACCTTTTTTATATTTTGAGACCAAGTCTCTCTAAGTTGCTCAACTGCCCAAGCTGGGCCCAAGCTTAGGATCCTCCTGCCCCGCCTCCCAATAAGCCAACACTTCAAATCAGAGACAGGTCAATCTGATAAGTCTGATGTAAATAAATAATGTACAATCATGCTGCAAAATATGATGTGATTTTTCTTCTCTTGAATTTATTCAACGTTTACGTCTTTGGTATAAGCTTATTAATCGATCTTTTTAATTGTCCAAGATCATGTCCTTCCTACTTTTTCTGGTTCCTAAAACCTTTAAAAAAAAAGTGTATCTGTGTGTATATGAATCTGTATGGCAACCCACAAAAAGATATAAAATGCATATTTGTGTGGATTGGATTTGTATGAATATACATATGTGTATGTGTGTGTGACCCTACAAATACTAATTCACTTAACTCACAACAAATCTATGAATGAGTATTATTACTATTTCAGATTGAAGAAACTGAAGGATAAAGATGTTACTTAGCTTTCCTGCAATCATATAGTTAGTAATTGGCTGGGTTTTTAGCTACTATGCTATTCAGATAACAGCTGCTTCCCTACTAAAATAGAAAGAAAAACAACACTTCCAGCCATCTCTATTGGTCATCTCCAAAAACAAGGCCACTCTGGGGCTGCAGAGATTTCACTTTGCTAAAACATAATCTTACCTGCTGGGAGCTGGTCCGAGGCGGGCCAGACAACCAAAGCAATGAAGTCATCCAGGAGAGAAGCCATGCACTAGAGAAGGTTCTGTGGACCACAATGCCCTGTGGCTGGCATTTTGAAACAGCTATGGAGTTTTTTTGTTTGTTTGTTTTGTTTTTGTTTTTTGGTACCAGGGATTGAACTCGGGTCCTTGCACTTGCAAGGCAGGCCACCGAACTGCTGAGCTAAATCCCCAGCCCTATGGAGTTTTAATAATAGTAACCATATCCAAAGGCACAGTGAGGTCACCCTCACCTCAATTCCTGTTCACACATGCATGCAAACCCCACGTACAACCAGTGAGGCTGCTTCTGCTATCCGCACTTTACACGGATGCATCAGAGACGAAGGAACAAGGAAGAAATTGCCTATTGTTGCACTGTGCATAAAAAGCAGCTGAGTTGGGTTAAATGTGGTCTTTATATATATTACAAATCTGATCCAATCCACACTGCGTGTGATATCTATTATAGGCATCTACTTAGAAGGTGCACACACACTATTATTATACTAATACAAAACATGTAAAATAAAGATTTACAAATATCTCCTTATAATTTAGAGATCCAAGGAGAATGGTTTTTGGGGTGCAGACCTCCCAAACCTTCAGTCGCTAGGGAATATCTCCATGATGTCATCAGCTACGTAAACCTCCCTGAAGCAGGCAGGTGCACACACTGCTGCAGCGACCTCAGTACTACGGAGACAACCTTCTGTAGGGAGAGCAGGAGCTGCACAATTAACGCCTATGAGGATGGAAACGATGCTGGCTTCTCTACTGAAACATTTTTCAATTTTCCTCTTTTTAGTATCATAGAAAAAGATCACTAAGAAATAAGTAGATCTACCAAGGAATTCCATTTTATGGAGAGCCATAGAAGTAATTATGCCATTCTACACTCTGAGGGGGGCGAGTTCCGACAGCGCACAGTCCGGGCCCCATCTCGGGAATGCCTAGCTGGCCTCCTCACAGTTACCTCCCTTCACCACCCACACACACTCAGGCCATGGCGCCAAGCGGAGCACTTTGTGCAGGAACAGGTTACTCAAATCGCCAGAAAGAAAGGAATTCAACTTCACTAATACACACTGAGCACCTAGCCGTAGACAGAGAGAGCTCCCAGTCCTCTGCCCTACGAAAATCTAGATATACTACTCGGAGGAAATTCTAATTTCCTAGAAAGAAAGAAAAATAAGGCTGTAACAAAAACATTCTTTTGGATGCGAAACTCTAAACTACATTATAAATGACTGTAACATTAGGAAAATAATAAGCATTTATCGTTTTACCTCAGAATAACTTCCTACCGTGGTCCAAATGAAAAATTACCGTTCATGTTTCTTTTTTGGTACTAGGGACTGAACCTGGATCTTTGCATTTGCGAGGCAGGCGGAGGAACCACTGAGCTACATCCCTGGTCCCTCATTTTTCTTTAATTAGAATTCACAACCAATTAAATGCTCACTTATTTACTTAGTGCTTAATTGAAGAACTCACAATTAAAAACCTACCGCACTTTGGTTTTCTCAGCACTGAACACAGAGGTAAAAACAAGAGGTACAGAGATTATTTTCCAAATTACAACACAGTGGAATATTCATCGGTACAAAAAAAAAACCCCCGTTTACCTTAGACTGAGCTGAAACTGGAAGAGAAGGAAAGGGCAGGCCAGACGGTCCCAGGGCAAAGCGTCAGCAGTGTGGAAGTGTTACTGCTCAGGGAGGAGGGCATCACTGCTCTGACAAGTGTAAAGGAGCCCACGTCCAAGTCAGCTGAACATGACGGGACCCAGTGTCGCCCAGGGATGCCTGTCCAGGGGCCACACTGATGTCCCTCCAGGAGGGTCCTGCAGGCTGGGCCAGGCCATACACCTGCACTCTTGCCACCTGCATGCACTAAGACTGGATTTACAGTTTAAAAGTCAAATCAATTTTAGCAAAACCATTATCTGCTAAGTAAAATGTTAATGACTGATCTAGAATATCCTCCACACATTTATGGAATGATTTCACAGTATATTCTAGGTTACTTTTTCATTCAAACACTCATGAAGGGCCGCAGGTGCAGCTGCGGTCCAGCTGGGGCCTTGCTTAGCAAGTACAGAGCCCTGCGTCTGAGCCCCAGCATGGCTTAGAACTCCACACAAATCCAAAAGGCTTCATGATAAATAAATAAAACAAGTACAAGCGGACCCTCAAGTTACAACTGGCCTGACATATGAACAACTTGGGTTACAAATGTAATTTTAATTTAACTTAAAACCAAAGTCTTGAGTTACAACCCACTTGTGCTTCCAGATGGTCTCAGATTTGACCCTTATAAAGTTCTGGATGGAACATGACAGCACCCTCTCCTGTGTAGGGTTCACTGAAAAATCCTGGGCTGATGTCTCTCTAAGGACACTGAGATCTGCTGTGTGCAGGAGAGAGACTTCAGAGGCTGTGTAGAAGCCTGAAACTTCACTGACCTACTTGGGTTAAAACGTTACAAACAGCCCTTGCAAATGAATTGAGTTCGTAAGTCAAGTGTCCACTGCTTATTGAGCAACTACGGAGTGCTAAGCACTGTTGTAGGAATGGAGTCCCTGGCAGTGAACAAACAGGTATAAATCCTGTCCTTTGCATATGGTAATCTGGTTGGAGGAGACACAATAATAATGAAAATACACAGCAACAGGATGAAAAGCAAGCAAGGAAGGGGACAAGTTGTGTGGGACGGAAGCAAGTGGTGCACTCATGCCAGGGCAGCCGCTCCTGCCTTTGATGCGGACTTATGACCCTGCGCTAGGTTAGGGAGGAAGCTGGGAGCCTTGGCTAACGTGTCCATTTTTCATAGTGAATAATAAAAATGCTCAGGAGACAGCTGGAGGCACCAATCTACAGGGATCCCAGTCACTGTCAAACCAAAGAACATGCTGAAAGACACGCCCAGTGTTGGCAAAGATCCCCAAGCACCAGAACAACATGGCAGATAAATGCTGTGAACAGTGACATGGAAAGATGCACCATGGGGCAATGAACCACAAGTTCAGAAGGGGGCCTGTGAAGGGAGGGAGGAGGTGCCGTGACCCAGGTACGTTTCCTTTAGCTAAGGTCCAAGATGGAGGTAGTCTTTATATCCTCACTCAATCTTTCTGTGTATCAGAATTATTTCACTCTACTTAAAAAAAAAATCAACCCCATTTCAACCCCTTCTCGGCATGCTTTAGCTTCTTAGATAATCATCCTTGGGTCAAACTGACTCTCATCTTCAAGAAATGGGCGAGACACCACTGACCGTTCTGCTCAGCAAGAATATTCTAGCACTCCCAGAATCATTTCACTTGTCCTGAGGAGAAACAGAGTAAATTAAGGGAATCAGAAGATGCTGTGACTTTTCTGGTGCTCTGAAACTATACATCAGAGCCTCCCATGAACCGCAGAAATGAGCTGTGTGAAAGAAAACACAGCAAGTGTATGCTGAGTGCTTTCAGCTGAGCCGCCTGTCATGGCTTTAAACACAGTCCCTATCTACACAGGAGACATTTTCAGCAATGCCCCCTTTGCTTTTCAACAAATACCTATTTAAAAAAAAAAACCTCACACCACTGTGGATAACAATGACACCCTTGTCTTAATTTTTATTAGTATGTGTTTACACTACATAGTGCAGAGTCAGTCACATCTTTGCTCCTATTTTTGTCCCCTCTCCTCTCCTGTCCATTGCGGCAAAGATGGCTGCACTCTGGTTTCCATGGAACTCACAGGCAGCCCTGCTGTGTGCTAGCTCTGCCCTTCCTGCTGCAGCCACCCCTGTCCAACCTCAGAACGAGGGGGCTGAGGATGAAAGGCTTCCAAACATTTGGAGGTCACTGACCTTGTCTTTCCCACGTCTCTGAGGCCAGCTCTCTCATATCTTGTGCAAATGGATACTTTAGTAGGTCAATGCCCAAATACTAAATTCCCGAATGCTGGATCTATCTTTGTGACCACAGAAAAGTCAACAACAAAAGGTTAAGAACTCCAGCTTGAATCTTGAGCAAGCAACTCCATACAGGCAAATTCAGTTTGTCTCTGCAATAAAACCATCCAGCCATCAAGAAAATAATTGGTTTAGAAAAGAGCTCTGGCAGGATGGATGTGCTCACAGATGTCCTGTCTGGGGCAGAAGGTGAAATGAAACTGTAGGTGTGGCACAGGCAGAGAGGACCTATTCACAGCTGGAAAACATGTGCTGCTCTCCTGCGTCCCCAGGGCAGCCGTCGGTGTGACCACCAGGAAGCCTTGGCCTTGACTGCCTGGGAAATTTCCGGAACCAAAGCTCCTGTGGCTTCTCTCAACTTGTCCTCTTCTAACTTTTCTCCATTATAAATTCCTTTCCCTTCACCTTCTCCCTGGTGACGCCATCTTCCCTGGCCTTCCTCATCTTCCCAGTTTGATGACCCCAATCTCTGTCTTTGAAGCTGGACCTCTTTGGCTCATCCATGGAAACCCAAAAGTCCCTGGGCGTCACTTCCCTCGGCACATCCCAGCAGAGCCTGAGGATAGCTCCCGATCTCCACCACCGACCCTCACACTGTGCCGCAGATGCCAAGGCCAGGCCTGCCCTGGCCCAAGGGACAACTGAAAAAGGACAACGAGGGGCATCTCTGCCTTCATCTCACCTCTGTCATCTTCAGGACCTTGACACTCTGGGTCAGCGGGCACGCTAGTCACTAAGGAGTGTCTGCCTGACACACAGTGATGCAGGGTTGTTACCCCTGCAGGTACCTTGTGTACTGCACCCTGCACAGCAGAGGCAAGATCTAAGGGATGCGCACAGCCGGTCCTCACGGCGTCCCCGCAGACCCGAGTGAGGCCACGGTGTCCACAGTCATGCTCCTGAGTTCAACGCTCCCTCAGCCCCTGAAGACAGCTCCTCACACCTCTTTCTCTGCCCTCTGCGCTCAGCTGTGGTGCCACAGGCCGTTCCCCGCCCCCATTACTGTCATCTGCCGGACTCAGGCTTTGCATGCTGGGCCTGGTCAGTGAGACCCCCGAGCCAGGGCCTCTGCCCCATGCCCTCTCTGGTGGCTGCAGCTCAGGGGATTGCAAAGGCAGCCACTCTCCCTCCCCCCTCCCCTCCTTCCCAACCTGCTAAGCGCTTTCCCAAGGATTCGCCTCTCTCCGTCTCTGGCGCTGCTGGAGTTCCTTTACTTCACGCCACCCTGGATTCCTCCCTGGACAGTGATCCTGGGACCGCGTGCTGAGCCCCTAGTCTATACGAAGGGGCTGCTCTTTGGATTGCTGGAAATGAACAGGATTTTCAAATTTTATTGAAAATACAAAGTGAAGCTTTGAGAAGCACTTGCCCAAAAAAGTGACACCGCAGTGCAGCCAGGAGGCGCTCGTGTGCTCACTGACTCACTCACCCGCTCAACAAAAGGACATGGAAACAGTCCTGTGCCCACAATGACACACTGTCGCTTCAGAAAGCAAATTGCCCAGATGACGGAGAGAGCCGCCTTAGCTTTTGGAAAAGGTTCATCCAGCCACACGGCACAGCGAGGCCAGGCTTCCAGGAGGCCGTGCCTCTCCCTGGTGTTGCCAGTCTGACGGGCAGAGCTTCTCACTGTGGTGCCTGGGCCTGGCCAGCGCCTTGGCCACAGGAGACCTCTGTCCACAACGAAGCTCCTTCTGGACCGCTCTCCCCGCTACCCAGACACCCGAGTCCCTGCCCCCCGCCTGCCCCAGACTCCACTGGCCCGTCCTTCGGTATGGGTGGGACACGGCACTCTCTTCCCCTTGCCCACGCCCGCCAGCCCACTTTCCTGGCACAGCACGGTCTCTGTGAACCACAGAAGCCAAGAAGACCTGGCCAGCTCTGGGCCAGGGAGAACGGCGCAAGTCCACCCGGTGAAGGCTCAGACATGGGGCAGAGGAAAGAGACCAGAGGGCCCCTGCCCCCTGCCATCTTCCCAAGAATTGAGGAGGACCAGGCACCTCTGGAGTTCAAAACGTGCCTTCCCATCGATTGGATCTTTGTGTGAATTCTGTGGGTGGAAGAAAGATGTTCCCCACTTTTGTAGACCAATGCGTGTTCCAGTGAAGTTCACGACCCACTGTAGTCAAACACTCATGCCTACGTTCGTGGTTCTCCTGAGCCCAGAGGGACTTTGGCAGCGGGGAGTTGGTACAGCATCACATTCTGGGCCCTGACTTCCCTGGATTTGGTTTTGAGAGCTCTGAAGAGCTCGCCAAGTTAGAAGGCCTTTTTAAAGAAAAATATTAGGAAAATATGAATGCTGACCTAGGAACTTTGGGAAATGGTCCCGCCAGGAGCGGTCCCTGAAGCTTCGCTACACACCACGTCCACTCCCGAGCGGAACTGCGGAAGAAAGTAAATTTACACGAGAGAAGAGAATTGTATTTTAAGTCAGAACAAAATCACAAAGCAAGGCAAAGTGTAGGAAAGAAGAGCAGCAAGAGTAAAGCTATTCAGTGGTTGAGAAGGCACCGCGCCGAATGGGTGCTGTGTCTGGTTCCAAGGCGGGGACGATTAAAGACGTGGTCGCTGCCCAACCGAAATAAACCTCTCTTCCTTTAGCTAAGGGCACTGGGTATTTTGCCCTGCAATGGGAAAAGGAGCACATACAATCCCTCAAATAACTGTATCCAAGGAAGCCCTCTGCACCCAAAGCCACCGGGACCTGGCCCTAACCGGAGCACTTTATTCCAAATCATACTTGTTCATTTGTTTGTGGCTCATCCCCTTGTTTAATATAAAGTTTCCAGAGAAGCAGGGTTTGATTCGTCCTGTTCATTGCTGCAGTCTGAGCATCAGGTGAGGCACCCGATTTGCAGTGAATATTCCCTGAGAACCATGGCGTAACCCACGGAGAAAGGCGCAGCGCTGCACAGAGGCTCTGAGTGCCCACAGTAGGGCAGGAGCCATCCGTTTTGCAGTGCGCATGTGTATCTTTGTGGATTTTTTTTTTTTTATTCTAATGGTCACGGTGGCCAGATGACTGCCCCGCCTGGACAAATCATAATTTCAAACAGCTTGGCTCGTGGCCAAGAATGGAGAGGGAAACAATGCCAGTAAAACTGGAGGAGTAGCTGGGTCAGAGGACGCGATGGTCTGCTTGGCGTTGCTTGTTTTTTAGGCTGAGACACACTTGAACGGGAGTCCTTTGGAGACCAGGGAACGCCGAAGCTGGCATGGACTCGCCTTCAGAGACAGGAGAACACTCACTGAGCTAGGAGGAGTGGGCATCTCTCTCAGGCCAGCAGCGCAGGCTCGTGAGGGTGCTAATACAGCCAGAAAAGAGAGATCTTCCCGTCTACCCCGGAGAAGCCTCGGCGAGGAAATCATTAAGCTAACATCCAACCCCTCGGAGCGTGCAGGCAGAACAAATCTGAGGGGAGCCGAGACAACCAGCAACGGCAGCAGTGTTTCACCAGAAACCAGGTGAGGGAAAATGGCAATGTTCAACTGCCACCAAGTACGTCCTTTACCAAGGGTCTCGTCACACATCTTTTTCTGGCAGGAAAGCACACTGCCTTCAGTTCGGCAAGTCTGAAGCTACCCGGAGAAGGTTAAGTGAGCGGTGAGGCGGGGGGCAGAGAACCCACCTGGCCAGGTCCACCCCAAGGCACGGTCGTTCTGGCAGCAGGGATGAGGACTATAAGTCTAAACGTCAATTTAGTGCCGAAGACAGACGTTTCCTCTTGCACGCATCATTGAATTCCAGAAAACGGATGCAATTTCGATGTAATATACAGGGACTTGTCTTGTTGCCCCGATAGGGGGCGTGTGTGTGTGTGTGTGTGTGTGTGTGTGTGTGTGTGTGTGTGTGTTTGTGTGATTCTCAGCTATGAGTATAGAGGATAAAAGCAAGTTAACACGTCACAATGTACCTAACCACTCACAATTTATACTAATACCCCTAAACACAGTAATGCCCATAAAAAACAATGGTCTTAATTATTTAAGTTTCACGCATTTAAATTAAACACTTTACATTACCTGAGAATATCATGAAACCTAAACAGCTCAGCGTGACTTTGATCAGCAGAATCCCATTTACTCAGATTCTCAACTCCTGACATATTAGGAGACACCTACTTTGTACCTCAATTCTTTATTTGTTTTTTCCACTACTGGGGATTGAACCCAGGGCGCTTGAACTACATCTCTGGCTTTTATTTTGTTTGTTTTTAAAATTTAGCAACAAGGTCTCACTAAGTTGCCCAGGCTGGGCTTGTGATCCTCCTGCCTCAGCCTCCCAGAGTGCTGAGATTGCAGTACTGTGCAGCTGAGCATGCAGCCCAGAGTGCGGATCCTCCCAGAGACCAACAAGGGGCGCCACGCCTGGCTTTGCCTCATTTCTTAATTAATCCTTCTGAACATCTGGCTACATCAGTGCCATCCTGTCCTCCCTAGTTAATAGGCAAGAGAAGAATCTTCTTTCACCTCTTCAGTTTTACATAATTACCTAGGACAACAAAAAGCAGCAAGTGATGGGCCAAAGTGAAACACAGGGATCCCGAGTCCCCGATCAGGGCTGTCAGCTCCAGGAAAAGCATCCTTTCAAACACTGGCAGTTATTTATCGGTGGCACATTATTTTCCCAAATTAAATAGCCAGTAAACTGGAGTGTGGTTAAGACAATCCTTAAGACACAATGGCTTGAAAGGGGGCCCAGGGCCACTTGCATCAGACGCCTCCGAGGTACCTGATGGAAACAGGCTGCCTAGACTCAGCTCAAACCTACCGAGTGAGGACTTGTAGAAGGGTAACTTAAAAAGTCTGTTTAACAAACTCCCGGGGTTAGTCAGGTGCACATGGAATTCTGCAAACCACTGTGTCTCATTCTTTGCAAAGCCCTGTTATCGTCACTTGGGGTTTCATACTGGACAAAGTTCTATATTCTTATTGAAGTCATCTTTTGATTGTGAGGCTTGTGGAAGAAAGTTGTAAAATTCTACCCGGTCATCCATGGTTATCTTTGAATTCTCAAAATGCCTAACCCTGGTCTCTGGTGACAAAGACACACATTAGCTGAAATGGGGACACAAGTTCTGGTTCCTTCCTCTCTCTGTGCATCAACTGTGATGTTGTCTAACAAAGATCTCATTGCAGCCCTCGGGTGAGAGGGACCCTAGACCCTGTCTCAGCTGGAGCTTTTCCAAGAAGTGCAGCGAGCTGCCCAGAGCTACCTGCTCGAGGCTAGCAGCTGTTCACCTCAGCTTGCCGCATTCTCTCTTTTCTTTTTATTCCACAAGACCGGTCCTCGGGATGAATCACTGCTCTCTACAATTTGAGGATTCCACATCGTGAGCTAGACAAGTAAGCCAACTCCATCTTCCCCATTCTATTCTTAGCCCCAAATAATGGGACAAAACTCTGACACTTTGGACCCCGAATGTCCCCTGAAGGCCCCCGCCTGGGGGAACACCAGGGGTAGGGGGACCCCAGGGAGTGTGGCCCTGTGGGAGGTCCTTCGGTCACAGGACTGACGGAGGGGATCCTGAGACCCAGCCCTGCCTTCTGTCTCTTTGCTTCCCACCCCCTTGAGGTCCACCACCTGCCGGCACCAAGGAGTCCAGCCTGGGCAAAACAACCACAAAGGCCGACGGGGAAGCCAGCCCGCCCCGAAGCAGCCACACCAACCGTCTGCGCTGTCTGCGGACTAAGACCTCCAAACTCAAGAGCCACAGTAGACCCTTCCCCCTCATAAACCGATCATCTCGGGAACTGTCACCGCGATGGAAAGCCCATCCAAAACTACACGGAAACCCCTCTCCCCAGTGAGGCTGACAAGAACTCTCTGCAATGTGAGTGAGTTTAGGTATGAACTGCAGCAAAGCAGGGAAGCCCCCAGGCCAGCCGTAAGCGCAAAGAGTCCCCACCACGACGGCAGGAGGCAGGATCGAAGGGGCCAGGAGCCACAGGTAGGGAAGCGGGACTGGCACCCATGGGAGCTGAAGAGCAGCTGCACCTGGTGCTGAGCTTCCCGGAGACCCTGCAGGCTGATTCCGCGACCGCTCTAGGACAAGTGCGGAGACTCATCCCTAGGACATGCCTGGGAGGGACGGTGGCCCTGAGGCCCCAGGAGGAGACCGCGCTGGGCAAGGTCAGCCATCTAGGGAGAGACGACCCTACAACAAGATGGAAAGGGAGAAATCTACGGTGAAAGCCTGGCTGCTTTAGTTTGCTAAAACTAAACACATATTCAAGTGCAGCAATGAAATGGACCTACTGCTCCTTGGAAATAGGATTGTGTCTGTGTTCTGGCACAGATGTCACAAAGAATGATGAAGCTGGAGCCGGTGAGGGGCAGGAGGAGTCCAGGCTGGACTAAGGGGCTTCACATCATCACCATCAAGGTAATGACCCTTCCCGGCACTGCGCAGGAGCCAGAGAAAATATTTATTTACCATTAAAAATAATGATGCGGGAATAGATCTCCGCACTTGTCCTAGAGTCCTCAGACCCGGGCACTGAGCCCTGGAGAGTTGAGGAGGTGGGTGAGAGGCAGGGCTCCCAGAGAATGGCCAGATCCAGCTTCCTCCGGACAAGTCCGGGTCTGGACGCTGTGTCTGTCCCCTCAGCAGAGCGGTCATGGAATCAGCCTGCAGAATATACACACAAATATCTATATATAATATATCCCTTAAAGCACACTGCCATTAATCCCCTTGAAAATACTTCCCCCTCGTTGCAATCATACTTGCCCCATCCTCGCCATTTTCTAAAGCAGTTCAAGATGTCCTCTTTCGTGAGTGTCTTTACAAGGTGTGACAAAAAATACAGGGAATGCTGCTGCCATCCAAGAGAAACACAGGCTCATCAAAACATGCCGCGGTGTCCTCATTCGCCTTTCACCACATCTGGCACCATGCAACTTCTGGTTTGTCCCCAGAGCCAAAAATGACCATGAAACGTAAACTTTTAGAGTCCATCTGGAACACTGAAACAGCCAAGACAGCACAGCTGAAGATATCACAAAAGAGGACCTCCAGAACTGCTTCAGAAAGGCGGAAGGACAGCGAGGAGCAGTGTGTTCACAGGGAGGGTGATGGATGGTAATAAACACTTTTATTTAAACACACACCATGTATTTTGATCACACCTTGCATACTGGGTATTGTGTATGTGTCTGCATGAATTGTGTCATTTAATCTTGAAAGCTCAGTGAAATAAGCATTATGGACATTATGTAAAGGAGGACGTGAACTCTAGGAGGGGCAGAGACCTGAACTGCTGTATCATTATTAAACAGGGAGCGGGGAGCCCAACCCAGGTCTGACCAATATCCACTGTAATAGACCCCACTTTCAGAGAGGACGCTTTGGAAAGCTCCTGCCGGAAATAATAAGTGTCCATCTCCAGAGGGTGAGATTTCTTCTTTTTGTTTTACAGTGTTGCACAAATATATTCTAAAGTGTGTATTATTTTAAATATCTGAAATAAGGACATTTTAATTGGGAAAATAAATGAAAAGAAGGGGAATCTCAGCCTCTGAATGTCTCATTTTCTACCTCAAACAGTCCAAAACTAGTATTTAATTTCAAGCTACATATGCCACAAAAATATATATACATAGAGAGAATTGCCAAAATATCAATCACTGAGAGGAAAAACTATTACATTCAATTTCTGAAATTTTGAGGGGGTTAGTCTATTAACAAAAGCCCATCTGTCTCCTGACTCCTAACCTCCCAGTTCACCCTATATTTATCACTAAATACTCTTCTTCCATACTCCACCATGCCCCTTTCTTCTTTTTCAGAGCAGGGGCGTGCGCTGTTCTCCAGGCTAGCCTGGGATTTACTATATAGGCCAGGTTGCCTGTAACAGTAGCTGGGACCCCAGGCTCCGCCCCCATCACCTTCCTCACGTCTCTGCTGTGCAGCAGAGTCCAGAACATCCAGAACACTGTCCTGGACCAGGATGCAGTCTCCTCAGGGACTGATGAGGGAAGTGCCACTCCCTAGCACACAGCCCACAGCCCAGTTAGTCTTAGGTCACCTGACTTCTAGAATATTCTATCAGAAACGTCTCTCAATAACTAATCCCCACCAAAACCAAACTGACTTCTAGAATATTCTATCAGAAACGTCTCTCAATAACTAATCCCCACCAAAACCAAACTGACTTCTAGAATATTCTATCAGAAACGTCTCTCAATAACTAATCCCCACCAAAACCAAACTGACTTCTAGAATATTCTATCAGAAACGTCTCTCAATAACTAATCCCCACCAAAACCAAACTGACTTCTAGAATATTCTATCAGAAACGTCTCTCAATAACTAATCCCCACCAAAACCAAACTGACTTCTAGAATATTCTATCAGAAACGTCTCTCAATAACTAATCCCCACCAAAACCAAACTGACTTCTAGAATATTCTATCAGAAACGTCTCTCAATAACTAATCCCCACCAAAACCAAACTGACTTCTAGAATATTCTATCAGAAACGTCTCTCAATAACTAATCCCCACCAAAACCAAACTGACTTCTAGAATATTCTATCAGAAACGTCTCTCAATAACTAATCCCCACCAAAACCAAACTGACTTCTAGAATATTCTATCAGAAACGTCTCTCAATAACTAATCCCCACCAAAACCAAACTGACTTCTAGAATATTCTATCAGAAACGTCTCTCAATAACTAATCCCCACCAAACCCAACTGTCTCCCAACAGTCAAAATGAAGAAGTCAAGATGGAAAACAAAAAACAGATGTTTCCTATAAAGCAATGCATCTAAGAAACATAATTACTAATATACACACGTACAACAGACCATGTACATAAGCGCTCGATATTAGCAAGTTGTACTTAAAAAAAACTGCCCAACAAAGTGTTACAGGTTGGATCTGAAATGACCCTTAATGGCCCAAGTGTTGAAAGCGAGATTTCCACACACTGGGATGCAGTGAGCGTTTAGGAGATGTGCCTCACTGGAAGACTTGGATCATTGGGGGTGGCCTTGGAGGGGACATTGAGGTCCCACCCATCTCTCCCTGCTTCTCCCTCTTGCATCTTGATGGTCCCCACGTGAGCAGTGTGGCTCCCCTGGGTACCCCAAGCATGATGCGCTACCTCGCCACGCCCAGGCACAATGGGTCAAAGCTGAAACCTCCCAAACCTCGAGTCAGAACGCACATTTCTCCTCTGCAAGTCCATTATCTGACAGAAAGCTGGCTACCACGGCTCAAAAAGTGAGGAATCACATTCATACAAGGCATGACGTCACTGGCTGTCCGAGATGATGTCACGGTACACAGAACTCCGCCAATGAAGCAGTGACTCGTGCAATTTTCTACAATTGGAATTTTAATTTTCCACTCACCTAAAGAACCTCTAGACCAGTGACAGTGAAGCTTTTAGAGACAAAGTGCCCAAACTGCAACCCAAGACCCACTTACTTGCCATAAAGTGCCTACAGTGGTGTGTGTGGTTATCCAGTGCCAGCTGCCGGGTGTTGCTGGGAAGACCCAGCTCGAAGGACAGAGCAGCTGTGTGTGCCTACTGCGCAGGTGCCACAGCTGTGCCACCACTACTCCAGCCTTACTTAGACGTTCAGTGCAAACGTGAAGCAAATGTAAACAAACCAACGTGGCCGAGTCGCCCCCAAAATCCCTCAACAGAACCCAACTCTTCCACACTGTGGGAGTACCAGAAATGAGTCAGCCTCCGTTTTGTCCGAGGGCCGTCTCCGGGACTTTCTCTAATCAGCCGAGGTCCAATCTCCAATTTCTGACGCATATGCACAATCAATGAATTAGGTTGTCAGCCTTTTCTCTGCTGCATGGCTGACTGTCTTGTAAAACAGACCCGAAATTCAGGGATGTTAAGTGTGGGGGAAAGAAGTTTTAGAAATGTGACACAGGGCTTAATGAAAGTATATAAACTAATTACTTGAGAATGTATGAAAGTGACCAAAAAAGGAGATTGCAACAGAGGAGATTTTCTCTGTTCAGCTGATGCCAGGATCAGTATCACTGATGTGGATCAGCACTCATCCACGTCAGCCTTGGCCCCTCCCTCTGATCCCCCTCCCCCTTCCAAGCCTCCTGCCACACTGGTGCCCTTCCAGACGCCAATCAGAGGAGCAGGAGAGGAAGCGGCACCGCTACAGAGCCCCTCCCCACAGAAGAACCACTTTTTTTCTCTCTTTATACCTGCAGAATATCTGATATGGCAAAACATCAAGAACCTATGTAACTTGAGCTACAGACAGAAAAGAAGCAAGCTTCTGAGGGAGAGACCTGCCATTAAAATAGGAACGTGAGCCTGGTTTTCTCATTCTTGTGTACACCAGCAGTCCTTAAGCCTTTAACTTCTTTAAAAGTCACAAACAGCCTCATTTTTTAATTCACTTCTATAAATATTTACTCAGTGATTTAAGGGTTTAGAACTCTACTTAGTTTGGGTTTGAAATCCCAAAAGAAAAAAGTTCCTACCCCACATCAGGCGCTCAGCCAGTATAACTAGAAGGAAAAGACATTGCCGGGCAGGTTAAACATTGCATCTGTTCTCCAGGTCTAACACAGACACCCCTCCCCTTTTGTTTGTAAGGAGGGACCAGAAGAACAGTATATCAAAATGTCAGCAATCTGAAAATTAAGTTGTCAGCTTTTTTTCCCTGTACTGCAAATTACAAAGGAATTAGAGGTTTGGTGCTAATAGAAGCTTATACTACTAAAGTGTGCAATTTAACCGATCATCTCAAGCTCTAAAAATGCAGTACCAAAGACATTTCAACCAAGCAATCTGCAGTTCTGGTACCTAATTTCGACTTTTCTACTTGAAGCATTTTTATTCCTCTTTGGAAATGTGCTTTGGAATAGTCACACAGTTCAATAAGCACTGTACGGCACTCCTTTATATATAATCCACTCAACACAAGGGCAATCACCTTAGCAAAGAGGCACAAAACAGAAAAGGAACCATCTGCAGCTACTCTGTGGTGCCTGGTTTTTACCCTCACACCACACTAAATTCAGGAAGCAAACATCAAATGCACTTTACGGTTTCAGAAATCTAGTCTTCCTTCTATAATTTATTCCCCACTAATTTGGGTGAAATGTATCTTTGATCATCTCTGCACAAGAATTTGAAATGTGGATTGAAATGTTAATTTAGAAAAACAATTAGCAAATAAAACAAACATGGAAAGGGAGATCAATGACCCCAAATCACTGCAGATATCTCTTACACTTGTGAAATCTCCAGCCTTTACCTTTTTTCCAGTTACCAATTGTGCCTGCATCACTTAAAAGCAGAGAACACTCACTGCCCACCCAGAAAATAAACTGCATCTTTAAAGATACTATCTACTTGTAATAGACAGCCATAATACTCTAAACCAAAAATGTATCAAGGATGCTATTTTAATGCAAAGAATAGTAGGAAATACATTGATTCAATGCATGAACAAAAATACTGACTCCTTACTCTAGTTCTTTAAATAATTTTTAAATAGCCCCCTTAAAAATCACACTGCGTCCCTCTGTAAAAGAAATACTCAGGGATCTCTGCTCTTTTCCCCAGACACATCTTCTTCCCTGATCCTGGAGATGCTTCCTCCCAAGGAAGGCTTCCACCCCACCCTTCTCCAGTTCTCCAGACAATACCTGTGGCACAGTTCAGCCTGAGAAGGGAGACAGTGACTCTCGCATCGGCAAAGTTGAGCCAGGCAGATGCCTCAGACAGTCTGGCGTGGCCAGCCCCACCCTTGAGCCATAGTGATGTCATAACGCGGGCAGGGCAAGGCTGCACTGCTCCAAGTCCTTGCTTCTGAGCACACAATTCTGTACAGCCGGGGCAAATCAGATGACAGCACAGCACTCCAGGAGCCAGGAGGGTCTGATGAATTCCCAACAAATGAGCAGCCAGCCAGCCAGCCCCGTGGAAGAGTGAGATGCTGCAATTGCACCATTAGAGCGCTCTGTAAATGAAGAGGTCCTAGAGCTAAATGTGACCCCTGGTAAATCTGACACTCCACGAGGTAAACAGTGACAGGCTACTTGGGGAAGACACCAGAAGACGCGACTGAAGAAACCTCTTTGTTAGAGTCAAATTCCCACAGAAAGGAATCGTATTATTTTTCAGTCTACTCTGCAGTTCTAGTTTACTGGTGAGGACATGAATTCAAATTCATCAGTTTAAGATGTTTTTTAAAGAACACACTTCAAAGACAAACGCACATTCTACAACTGGAGAAAATAGTTATACAGCAAGTCCCTGCCACGCTTCATCCAAAAAATGGTAAATTCTGAAAAGACGCACACAGTGATGACAACGTTGTCTCTCAGTACATGGCTGGTGCTCAATGCATCTGACCAAACAATTAAAAAATGTACATATGAAATTGCAAAAATCCCCCATCTTGCATTTTAACACGAAGTTGGCCCAAGTCCAAGCACCATACAAGAACCGACAAAAGCTGCTTTTAACCTAAGTCACATTCATGCACAAGGAACAACTTAAAAATCAATGTAAATAAACCCCAGACCCTGTCCTTTGACCTCTAGCTCCTCCATCCTTCATCTTAAAGTGGTTTACAATTACAGTGGGTCCTTTTTGTTTCCAGTAAACCATTCACAAAACAAGGCTGTTTTGCAAAATTACTTGCCTGGGTATATCAGCTAGACAAACTTTATGCAGTAACTTGTGCATCTAATTATTTTGCTTTTCTAAACCAGAAGATCCTGATGCAAATGAGACAGCATGTAGGATCCAGGCTGCTTCCTAAATGCCTCAGAGATTAACAAACTAAAGGAATGTATTTCCTCTTACAATAACGACTAAAGTTTGGAGCATCGTGAAGCCAAATTAGTATGCATTTAAAAAAAACAATCTTGCTGAGCCAGTGTGGAAGCCACCTTCTGGCTGAAGGCATTCAGCAAGTTAGATGCGCTCCTCTGCTGCCACTGAGCTAGGTTTCTGGCTCCCACACACAAGTGTTTTATCACCCTTGCGTCCTTGGGCCTTTACAAAATCAGCCCCAAATTAAAAACAATGTTTCCAGCGCTTGGCTCAGCAGTTCCTCCGCTGGGGATGCAAGTGCTGTCCAGGGGAACTGCAGCGCACCTGGCTGCCTGGGGGACCCTAACCTGGGCCGAAGCAAAGGCCAGGCTGAGCAGTGCAAACGCAGCTCCCCAGGACTAATGTGAAAATGCTGAACCCCAACTTGCAGGCGTCATGGCAGCCCGGCAGGCACAGCCAGGCCCGGCCTCCAGGCCCAATAGAGGCCACGCGTTCCTTTTATCGTTCTAGTTGTTTGGCTGCTATCATTTCTTTCCAACTTTAACCTCGGCCTGCAAAGGCAGGGAGAACCCCAAGAAAACTTCAGATCCAAGA
The DNA here is from genome assembly GCF_012274545.1 of Fukomys damarensis. Taxonomy (NCBI): domain Eukaryota; kingdom Metazoa; phylum Chordata; class Mammalia; order Rodentia; family Bathyergidae; genus Fukomys; species Fukomys damarensis. The sequence goes on from NW_022900942.1 coordinate 64,144,232, forward strand.
ATCTGAAAGGAGACAAGGCAAGATCATCGCTCCCACCGCCGCACAGGACCAGAGACACTTTACTTAACCACACCCACCGCATTGCAGAAGCCGCGAACTTGGCCAGGGGTGGCGGGGTGAGGGGAAGAAGTAGGGCGCGCTTAGGAGGTGCTCCTCCGAGAGCCAGCCCCGGGCGGGCGGGAATCTGGGGTCCCGGCAGAGCCCAGGCCCGGC
>NW_022900942.1:64144564-64164992 GCF_012274545.1 Fukomys damarensis
TCCCTGTATTTTTGAAGAAAAAAACGGCAGCATTTTCTGGAGAAATTTTCAAGTCAACATCCGGACTCATCTTTTATCTGCTTCTGTCATCACAGATATAAATTAACTTTCTTCAACAGCATTATTTCTTAAATATCTTTGAATCCATAATTTTTTATTTATCTCCATTATCAATTCCAGAGTATCATCTATGAAAATTTTCATTGTTATTATTGGACAAGGTGGTCCTCTGACACAAAGTCTTTGTATTTCCTCCTTATAGAAGAGTATATAGACAGATCACAGCTTTCACACATAAATCTAGTTAAATTGTACTTAAAATATAATATAAAATTTTCCACATCTTAGAAAATACTTATAGTTCTTAATGTAATTTTATAGAGAAACACATGACTGTGAGGCTAAAGTGTTTAAGAATGGAAAAATATCCCTCATAGACATGCTTAAAATGTGCCTGGCACAGGCTGGGTGCTCAGGAAACCAGGTTAATAGAGAGACTTGGATTAGAGGCTGCGGAAAGGGTCCTCTCTGCAGCTCGGCTCCTCCCTCCTCCCCGCTGCCTGCAGCTGCCCGCTGGAAGGAGAGGGGCCTCGGGGGCTGCGGCTGGCGGCGGAGGGGAGGGATCCCTTCCAGCCGCTGGGCCTAGGGCTGCGGAAGGTCTAGGCCCTGTTCACACCACCCTCACCCCTGCCGGAGCTCCGGGATCCCAGGGAAGACGGGCTCAGAAACACTCCGCACTCACTCACGGGCGCCCAAGACGCGCAGAAGCAGCCTCAGCTGAGATGAGTGGGCAGGTCTGTCGCCAGGAGGAGGAGAGATGTAGCCGGGTTTCTGGAAGAGAGAAAACTTCCCTAGAAAAGGACGTGGCGTCCCCTGACTTGTCGGGAGGTGGGGGGTAGGATGGTCCCAGCGCATGGGACAGAAGCTGAAAAATGATCCTGACTATGCTTCTGTGGCGTTCACAGACCGGCCTTCTGCAGACGTGCAGAAATTCTGAGCACGAAAATATCACCCAAGTCATGTTCCTTTTAAGAGTAATGTGGCATTTCATAGTCTAGAACGAATGGGCCAATACCAGGCCACCTAGGAAGAGACTGTGGCCCTGATTCTAATGCCAGATGTCATGGAGACCTAGGCAATCTGATGACCCAAAAGGTGACTGTTCAAATACTCAGGAGGTTCAGGGACCCCCCACCGGCCAGGAACCCCCCCCCACTTGAGGGTGATACAAAGTCATTCACACCACACGGGTGCACACACACGCACGGCGGGCACAGCGCAGAAGATCCTCCCATGAAGAAAGGATATGCTCCTCTCTGAAAGTGGGCTCGAACAAATCTCACTGTTTACAATAAACTCGCATTTGGCATTATCAGCCGAGACGCAGATGGCTCTCATACTTTCATTCATTTCATTGCGGTATTTTTGTTATTTTTTTCAAATGGAAGCAAACTGTTCTCTCCATGACTCATGAATCTTAATCTTTTTGGTGACGAAAATCAGGATAGTATACGAATGACTAGTTTCTAGGTGGGAGAGTGGTAGAATACTAAGTAAGCTATTAGGAAATTTAGGATTACCTCACTAATTATTGAAATCATCCACGAGTTCAAAACTCGGAGTAAGAATGGTTCATAGTGAATCCAAGATGCCATTATGGTGAAACCTTTTGGGATTCGCTAAGGTTTTCCACCACAATTATTTTTCCTAGCACAGAATTGCCACACAGCCACGAGCAGGCCTAGCTCCCTGGGTAACCTGCTTGCATCTCTAGCCTTGCTGCTGTCCCACAGGGTGCCCCAGCTCCCAAACCATCTCTGTCACCCCTCAGTGTCCCCCATCAGCACTTATTTTCAGCTAAAAAAAAAATGAATGGGCATTGAATCATGAACTAAGCTTAACTTTAACTTTGGCTTTGATGCTGTAGAAAATGTCCCGGTGACTACTTTCCAACATCTTTTGGCCTCAGTTAAACCTCAGGGTTCCATAAGAGACACAACATCTTAATACTTGGGGAATAATGAAAAGTAAACGATGAAATAAGTCAACAATGAAAAACCTACTACTTCACTCTCACTAGGAAACAAAAAAAAAAGAAGCTCCTTCACGTGGAAAGAAGAAAGTAACATAGAAGCAAAGTGGTGATACAATTACAGGTAGATTTGCTTGTCACAAATACAGCCACTTTCACAACCTTCCCACTTGGAAAAGTCTTTATCCTTGTCCTTGTCCTGAAGCCCTTCGTGGTGCTATTTCTATAAGTTGCAGAGAAGTAGCTCTTGGGACAGGGAATGCCTGTCACAGGTTGCCAGAGTCAGGGCTGATTTGGCATGAGAAGTCAGTGCTCCAGATTCCCAGTTGTTACACATGGAGCATCAGACAAACACCGAACTCCACGGAAAGGGGAAAAGATTCTGGTACTCCAGGCTCTGTCTCAGTGCCCCTTCAGGTCTCCCCCACTGCACTAATGCTTATTCTGCAACACTTATTCATGGGCTTCCTATAAGTGCTCTACTGCACATAACATATCACGGAAGGCAACGAGCCATCCAGAATTCTAGCTGCAGTTTGCAAAAAAAGGGTGCAGCTTACTTCCAGTGGGGTGTGTGTAAACTCCATGCTAAAGAGACAAGATGCCCATGAACCTCCATACCACCGCAAGCATCAATGGAACCGTGACCCTTGGTACTCGCTGGTACTCTGCTACCTGAATAGCAAGCAGTGTTAAGTCCAAGGCAAGGATAGCCGGAGTTTACAGGTCACACGGACAGCAAAATTGTCAGCCTTATAGACGAGATTCCAAAAAGCAATGGTAGTCTGACCAGTAGGGCCATCTGAAGTTTGCCCCTAACCAAAGCCAACAGTGCTACCCTACCGGTACACTCAGCTGTCCTCTTTGTTCAAACTGAGGTGGCTGCTGCAGTAAAATGCTGCCAGCACTTGCAGGAACTAGTCGAGGCTTATTTCATGCTCGGTATCGTGAGGGGCACCTGAATTGCATATCAGGTCCTTGAAATTGGAACTTAATGTCTTCAGCCACAGTGTCCCTGGAGACCATTAATAAGAGAAATACACGGATGAATGTGTAATTCAGAAGCAACAAGCTTACCCTTCTGAGATAAAAATTCATCTAAATGTCTGTAGGTTTTAAGAAGAGTGTTAAGTTTAGAGCTCATGAAGACTTCCTGGTGCTGTAGTCATTCTGGGTGTAAACCTCACTGCAGGGATTTGTACGCAGGCACAGCACAGATGCAAGATGAAATACAAAACTAGCAGTGTTACAAAAGCAACACAAAACGTACAAAAGTGTAAGTTTGATATACCAACACACCATTAAAAAATTCCTATTCACAATTCCACATTTCCCTTCTTTATTTGTACTCATAAGAGCCACAAGGGTGGGGCCAATATCAATTATGTAAGTTTCATTATGTAAAAATATACCTTTTTACTTTTGGCTTTCTCTTTAGTAAATTTTAGAAACAGGTCTTCACTCTATTAAAATAGAATAATTTCTAACAATATAATTGCAAGGGTTATTCTAATGCTTAGTTTCATATAAATTTGAAATGCTAAATAATTCTGTTCTGCTCTTTAACTAAAAATAAGAATCTATTAAGAATGCCTTCTATTTGGAGTTTTTATATATAATATAAAGAATGGAATGGTAAAAGATAAACAATGGGAGTTTGTAATGCATGGTATTAAATTTCACTCCTAAACATGATTTCTGTTCTGTTGTACCAGGAGAGCTCACATTTTAATCCCCCTCCAAAGGCATAAAATAAATGCCAATGAGCCCTTCTATTTCCTACGAAGTTGTAAGTAATCCTAATAAGCCACTGCCCTTCAGTCCAGCAACTATTACGAAGAATCAGCTGGGGAAGGAAAAGGGACTACTACGGCTGGAAACATTTAACAATCTGGTTTAGCTTCCTGGTGGGATCTTCAAGTTAACATTGCCCTCTTTAGGTGAATGTGTGACGGTTACCTTTATAAACCAAAAGGCTCACAGCAGTAGCTACTCCAAGAAAAATGTCAGCTTTACTTTCCTGCCTCCAACTGTCCACATTCTTGTCCCCTCCCGCTGGTCTCACCGATGTAGACGTCACCGTGTGAGTCCATCCTAAAAACTTGGCCCTTCTGTAGCCCACAGCTCCCAAGGAACCAATGAAAGCATCATCTAGAATGTCTGTGCCCCTGGAAATAAATCTGTTTAAAAAAGTCAGAGCCCTTTGAAAACAAACTGTAGCTACTGCTTCTGTCCTGTTCTAGACGTTTATGGGGGATCTGCCCAGACTCCCACGGCTGACTCATTTCAGAGGATATGGATCCAGGAGGAACAGCAGAGTTCCTCAAACTAGGTTGGATGCACATCGTTCTCCCAGTTTTGTTTTTGTGTGAAGAATAAACTTAGAGAGTGATAAACATTCATGCCGTTTATGTCAGAGTGCTTATTAACGATGTAGATTCCTGGGCGGAGCCTCAAATTAAGCAAACCTCAAACTCTGGGGCTCGGTCCAGGTGTTTTTTGCCGTTGAGCTCTTGGGCGATAAATTACACTGGATCTCGAGAGCCACTAATCCAGATGGCCGGCTGATCTCAACAATCCCACGGTGACAGTGTGCGCAGACAGATGTTTTCCAGAAACTCGTGGCAAAACCACCTCACCCACCCACCCTGGTGCCCGAACTTGAGACAGCCCACACTTACAAGAGTCCCATTGCCATTTTGCAGGACGGTCACTGCCTGGATCCCGTCTGCAGCTGCAGTTCACGGGCAGCAAGTATAGTAATAAATAACAATGAAAGATTTTTGTGTTCTGGTCCTGGCAATAATTGCCCATTTATTGAAGATTGCAGTAACTTTACAGCCCTGAGCTGAATTTCCAAGCACACAAAACATCTTCACAAAGTTGCCAAGGGATGTCTTATTAAAAAGGGAAAATGAGGGCTAATTGTGGGCAGTCTGGAAGCCCGGGACACAGAGACTTCATCAAAATTAATACATTTTGGTTTAACAGACTTGCACAACAGGAATTCCTTTCGCCACCTAGTGAACCAAATTAAGTAAACTGACCAAAGGAGGCATCTTCTATCTTAAGCTGACATAGTGTGTGGAAGCAACACAAACAGTTTCTTTTGTGAAAGGGATTTTGTTTTTGTTTTTGTTTTTGTTTTTTTGTTTTTTGAGACAGGGTCTCACTATGTAGTGGAGACTGACCTGGAGCTCGCTATGTAGCCCAGACTGGTCTCGAACTCACAGCAATCCTCCTGCCTCAGCCTCCCAAGTGCTGGGATTACAGGCATGCGCCACCACACCCGGCTTGAGAAAGGGATGTTAAAGAATGAGATTTTAGCTCAGCATCCTTTCCTGAGCTAAAATTTCCTGCCATTGTTTCAGGGGCTGAGCTGCTTTATGAACAGTGGGCTCTGCAGCTGGGATGTTCCACATCGTCCAAGGCACCTGTCAGTAACGCCCCACACTGCAGGCTCTTATGTCGGGGCCCTGAGTCAAGCTCCTCCACCAAGTACCATCCAGTTTTGACGAGAAATAGTTTCCCAAGCATTTGTCACTGGGTAAACACAACCTGCCCCAAATTCTACTCTCAGACAAGGACTGGCTTCATGAAGATATCTATGTATTTTCATGGCTTTGCAATACCTGGAGGATCTCCTCTAACACAGGCTGAGATAGATTTGGCATCGCTTTGATGCTTTTTCTCCATAAATCTCATGACAGGTCCTCCAGCTCTTCCCTGGGAAGATGTCTTCCTGGATCTGTCATCTCTAATGGACTTGTCCTACCCCATCTCGTCAGACCTTTCTGTACCTCTAAGCCGGGCTTTACTGAGTTACCTGCATGGCTGGGTGTGATACTCCTTTCTGAGTCAAGGTGTAAATATTCTGAGTGAGAATCCATTAGTTTCCTTTGAATTTTCCCCAAAAGTCACCATACCCAACCCTGAATTCTGTCCCTATTTAACAAAACCCAATGGGCACACACGTACTGAATTTCATCCTCACAAATGGACTGACCCAGCACTAGACAGTGTTTAGAATCACGTGGCCTTCACATTTCCACTTTTCTCAATGTTGATATCCATGGAAACATTCCTTCCACTTCCTGTTTTATCAGAACAGACTGGTGGATCTCTACGTACCTTACAAGAAACATATGGGGGAACTTTAGAAAAAAAACAGCATCCAAGTTAGTTATTTTGGCTGGGGCATAGGTACATGTGTTATGGTATGATTCTCTGCACTGTGTACATCCAAAATAGTTCATAATTAAAAGTTTAAATTTCAAGTGCTGATCCTTGAGATATATATATCAAACCTCTGAGTAGTGAGACCCAGGCATTTCTGTGCATAATATTTTCCAAACAATCTGTATGTGGAGGTGCAGGTGAAAAACAGCAGTAAAAGACTGGAGCACCATATTAAGAATTTCTCATTTAGGAGTATATAATTCCGAATAGTTTCTCTGGTGTGAAAAACTATAATGGTATATAGGATCCTAATGATATAATTGACAATGTGAAATAGGAAGAAAAGGGCTAAAGGTGTAGGGGAAATGGGAAGAGTAAGAGATAGGTAGTAAGGGAAAAGGAAAAAAAAAACATGAGAAAATGGAAATAAAAGTATTTGTAAATAGGGAAGGGAGGAGGGGGTGAAGGGAGGGCAGGGATAAGGGTAAAAAATGAGAACCAAGACCTGTCATGTAAAGGTACAAGATCCCAATGATGAATGTAACTGTACTGTAAACCTAAAATATACCAATAAACTTGATGAGGAAAAAAAGCCAGAATATTAAGCAGCAACTTGGGATGGAGACAGAGAAGGCAAGTGAAGGACTCTTGGGATTAAAGTTATATAACTATACTTAAATAGAAGGACTTGCTTGCCACATTTTACAATGAAAGATGCATTTACTAAAAAAAAAAAAAAAAACAATTTCTCAAAAAATCATTATAGTGAAGAGATAACTGAACATCTCTGCTTACTGAAGCATTATTTACAGGGGCCAAGATATGGAATCAACCAGTGTCCACTGACAAATGAGCAGATAAAGACAATGTTGTATATGCACACCATGGAATATTATTCAGCCTCAAAGAAGAGTGAAATCCTGTCTTTGTGACAAAGTAGATGGAACAGGTGGTGGGGACCATGTTAAGTGAAATATGCCAGGTAGAGAAAGAGAAATACTACATGTTCTCATATGTGGAAGCTAAAGAAAAGCTAGGATCACAGAAGAAAAGAGTAGAATGGAGGTCAATGTTTGTTAGAAAGGGAAACAGATTGAATAATGCATCCCAAAGTACAGCAAGTTGGACAGAATTGGAGCACAGTTATTGCAGCAGTTATGTGGTAGCTGGCCTACAAGCTTGTGTACGTTTCAAAATAATTAGAAGAGTCCAAAGGTATAGAAAATGTACAGAAATGCTAAATGTCTAAGAAGTTGGATGGCACAGTTCCCTGCTAGACAAAAAGGCCCTAACTCCCCATCCTAAATGGCTCTTCCCGGCAGATAATAAATCACTCCAGGGAAGCAAAGACCCAGCTTTCCCACCACGAAGCTCGCCCGTCTCTCGTCTTTCCCACCAGGAAATCCAAACCTGCCAATGGATTTAAACCTCACCTCTGGCCACAGCCAAACATCTACCTCCACTATGCTCCCCTCACAACCCCTTGCCCATGTAAAACCTCACCCAGCCAGCCCCTCCCGCAGCTCTCCTCATTGTCGGAGACAGCCGGGCACCCTGTCTCTCCACTCCAGCCCCCTAATAAAAGCCTAGTTTTAGGTATTCATGTCTTTGGCTCAATTCCCATCCTCTCAATGGACATGCTAATTATCTTTATTTAATCACTGCACATAGTATGTATGCCGTTATTGTACTGCTTCATGTATGTATACACATACAGACATTACGTTTCTTTAAAAACACTCAAAGAAAAATCTTCAAAAGAGAGGTGTCTTGCAAAGAAGTATTAGTAGGAAGCACTTATATGTTTTAGGAGATTACCTAGCGCTCCTGGAAGGAGCCCCTGGACTGGGCACCACTAGGTGAGATGCGCACACAGGGAATGAGCCATGCTTGGGCATCTGTGGGTGACACGTGGGGTGGCTACTGTCAAGTCTGCTGGTGTTTTCACCCGGGAAAACCCACGACTTCTGCTGGATGCGCATTTCAGCCGCGTGTCAATAAAGCACAGGCGCATTTCTCACCAAGCTCAAAGAACTCCTGACACATGCGGTGTTCTGACTAGCTTCTCAACAACTCATCACAAAACCCAAAGACAGAAATGTCATTCACGGTTTTCTTCCAAGTTCCTGTATGATGTGGAAAAGATACACAGGGTTATCTTAGATGATGAAGGATAGAAAGTTCCAGCACACAGAGAAACATAAAAATACCTGGCAAATGGGGGTCTGTGTAGGAAATGGTGTCGCTTTGTGACACAACTGAACATTTTGTGATCAACTTTCCCTGACGCTGTTCCGGCCTTGCCCGTGTCCTAGTACCAGAGCGCCTTCCACTGGGCTCCTAGCCTGGGGCCCTTAGGTCCTCTCCAAACTGAAGATACGGTGAGCTCAAAGCATAAACCAAGCGTTGCTGCAGTTGCTCCCCCTCTACAGCCTGCAGCGCCTGCTTATCTGTCATCAACTGCACTCCACACCAGAACTATGTGTCATCAAACTGCAGCCAGGTGCTGGAGTTTGGCCCCAAAAGTCCATGTGGCCAAAGCCTGGTCTCCGACGTGGTGCTACCAGCAGGCCTGGAACTCTGAAGAGGAGAAGCCCAGTGCAGGAGGGGTCTGCAGGGGACTGTAGGGTCCCAGTCTCTTTGTCCTTCTCTGTTTCTCTTCCTGGCTGTGAGGTGAGCAGTCTCGCTATACCATACACTTCTACCATGACGTGCTCCTTTTTAATTTGTATTTTTTTGGTACTGGGGATCAAACTCGAGACCTTGTGCTTGCAAGGCAGGCAGTGGCACCGCTGAGCTCAGTCCCCGGCCGAATGATGTGCCCCTCTGGACTGGGTCTGAAAGCAATGGAGCCAGTCAACTGTAGGCGTGAGACTTCCGATTACCCTTTCTCTCGGTCAGTGGACCCTCGAAGACACTTGCTGCAATGATAACACACCAGGCTTCCCCAACATTTCCACACCCTTATATATTTCTTCTTATCACCTTACAGACTATATGATTTTCTTATTTCTTATGTTTTCTATCTGTGCCCTCTCATCCTGCATGCCAATGTCACAAAAGCAGAGGCCCCTGATTCCGAGGTGGCCCAGTCACAGAGACAGTACCTGGCTCGGGAAGGTTTTATGGTTGGGGTAAATCTCTCCCAAAAGCTTCACCCTCAGCTAAGGGAGGTATCAGGAGCTGGCGGAACCTCCTGGGAAGTGGGGCCTACGAAGAGAAAGCTCAGTCATGGGAAGCGTGCTGCCTTTGATACTGGCCTCTCGCCCCTTCTCTCTCCGTCTTTGCTTCTCAGATGCCTGAGGTCCTTTCCCCCACCAAGCACCCACTACCCTGAGGTTCTGCCATCCCACAGGTCCAAAGGCAATGGAGCCAGCCAGCCATGGACTAAAGCCTCTTAAACCGTGAGCCAAAATAAACTTTCCTCTGTTAAACTGTTTATCTCAGGTGTTCTGTCACAGTGACAGAAAGCTGTCTTACCCACAAGGCACTCAGAATATGTCTGTTGAATGGAAAAATGAAGAGAGCAGCAGAGATCATTAAATACGGTAAACTGCAAGGAAGGTGATCGGAGGGATAGAAAGTAGACTGAAGAGTCCCACTGTCCAGGACACACAACAAGACAATCTGAAGGAAGAAACGAAATCTAAGGGGGACAACTGATGCATGATAAAAAGGTGTAAGAAGTTCCACATGACACATTGTAACCCCCTCCTCTGCGCAGGAAACACACGGAGACCTCCAGTGCATGCCTGAACCCTGTACATGCTATGTTTTTCCTTTACATACAGACCTGTGGTCATGTTTAATTCATAGACTAGGCACACTGAGATGAGCAGTAATGATACTAAAACAAAGATCACAACAGTATGCTGTAGTAAAGTTATGCACACATGGTCTGTCTCTTCAAACAGCTACACTGACTCTCCTTTCTTGTTGACTGAGGGTGACCGTGCACATTGCTTCTACCCAATGATGGGGTAGATGTGGGCACAACTCCCACGCTCCCCACCAAGCACCCCGTCCTTGCTGCTCAGCTACGCAGGGGACATCGGCAGAGTCTCCTCACCACCTACCTGGAGAGGACGGGGTGGCTGCAAAGCCGGCTCTCGACAGGAGGTCCCCAACACCAGGGGTGTCACGGGACAGGAGGAGATGCGGCAGGGCCAAGCAGGGCCCTGATCCCTCCCACGCACGGCACGGCGATGACCGCGATGGTAGAAACTGTCAGGCAGTGTGAAGCAGGAGCGGAGACAGTGCTATCAATTGTTGCTATGGTGATATCTGTGGAGATTGTGCGACGACTGAGCAGTGCGTACTTTGAAGAGAGGCGGAAGAAAAGCTCACAGACTGCCCCACTGTCGTGAATCACCTGTGCCCCACGCTCAGGGGCTCACTTCCTGTGGTTGCCCATGGCCTGCCCATGAAATACAAAGTTTAGATGCTCTCATTTCCAGCCCGAGCTGTCTTTCCATGTGGTCAGCAGTAAGGCTGTATTCGGTGCTTCTGTGTTCTTTCAGACAGCACCAGCCCCTCCGTCCACCAGAGAGCCCAGCTCCGAGGGCCCCCAGCACCCAGGCACAAAGGTGAGGCTGTCACTGCTGCCACAGCACCCCCACCTCGGTGCCCACAGGGGAGGCTCTCAAAGTCCCCTTTCCATGCCCCTCTCATCCCTGACGAGATCACATGTCCCCACGAAGGGCGCTGGGACCTCCTGTCCCTCTGCTTCTCCATGGCCACCACTGTACCTGTGCATTTGTAACTCCCTGAGGGCCACTGTGCACTTTTGCTGGAAGCAAGGCCCTGTTGGGAACCGGGGTCACCTCCACCCACTGTGGTACCCGCCGCCTGGCAGGTGGGAGATGCTCAGAGACCTGGGTAAGCAAACACGGGTGGAAGCTGATGGCTTCAGCCAGGGGCCCCCCACTTGTGCTGGACACTCGGGAAAAGGCACGTAGACCCAAGAACTCTGCAGCGCTTTTCAGACCTTGGACAACTCACGTGAGGCTTGCATTGGCCACTCGGATACCCAAATATTTATGCGAATGACTGGAAAACACAGACCGGGGGGACGGGCCAGGACTGCTGAGGGCACCTTTGGTGGCAGGAACCCAAACCTTGTGCTTGCCCTAGGTCCACAGTGGAGCAGGGATGTTGAGTTGAAAGGCAGCCCTTAGAGGGGACCGGGGCTGACTCCCTGCTCCCCGCTTCTTGGATCCCACAACTAATCCCGATAGAAAAGTCAGAGGGACGCATGGAGAGCGCTCTGGGACGCGCTAAGGGAACCCAGGCGGCCTCAGGTTCGCAGCCCGGGAGGTCCCGCCCACGCAGACCTGGCCTCGCCCCTCGCTGCTCCTCACCAGGGCTGACCTCACTCACCCATCTCCTTCTGTCCTCTCTCTCCTTTCTAAACAGAGGGACTGAACCCATCTCAAGGACCATCGAGAGGATTAAATGAAATGATTTGTGTGAAGAGCACTCGGTGAGCCCCCTCCGTGTCGCCGAACAGTGCGCCAGGTCTTCGGCCGAGACTGCGCTCACAGCCGCCCCTGTCCTGCCTCACCCCTGGGCACAGAGGACCCCAGCTGAGTGGAGGCCCTGGCGCCGGCCCACCCGCAGGAAGGGTCTTCGCTTCCGGAGAGCTGCAGGTCTCCCTGCAGAGGTGGGCAGCGACTGTGCCGGGCCCAATGGACAGGGCTTTGCGCTGCGGTGCCAGGGAGCGCTCTGTGCACAGCACACGCTCTGTCCAGCACAAATGCTTTCCAGCTCTTTGTCCCGTCCGGCAGCCACTGCCTGGAGCACTGGTAGTGCACATGGAGAAATTCAAAAGCACCTGCCGCATTACTGTAGAATCACTTCCCAAACTGCAGACAGTCGTAGTGGAAGGTGGATTGTTGTTGTTGTTGTTGTTGTTTTTTCTTTTTGAGGGAGCGCAAATGATTTAGTGCTAGCATAATGAATTACAGGATTGAGTGAGACCCAGAGCCATTTGTCATCAAAAGAAAATGAGGAAGGAGGAGGAGGAGGTGGAAGAGGAGGAGGATAGGATGGGGAGAAAAAGAAGAAAGAGAAAAGCCTTGAGCTTTATCTATTAATAAGGAAAAAATAACCAAAATTCTCAGAATAGTGTGCTACTTTGGGAGTCCAAAATGTAGCTCCAGAAAGGCCGAGCAACAGAATCACCTCTGTCCACATGAACAGCTGTCACCTCCTGAGCACATTCCTAAATGCCAGGCACCGGGAGCACTGACATGCGTCTGGTCAGACACGATGCAGAAATGCCCAACCCTATCACCCCACCCTCAGTGGGGTCACAACCAGGCAGATGGCAGCACTGGCTCCCCTGCACTGATGTCCTTACGCTTGACCTCCACATCTGTGGGGTTTGCATGCTCTCAGGGTCCATCGATTACTGACAAAATATTCAGAAAATAAAAAAACCAAACAGTGCCCGGACTGACCACAGACAGATTTTTCCTTTAGCATCATTGCCTACACAATAGAGAACAACAATCTGTGTAACATTTACCCTGCAAGGGATCTCAGAAGTGACCGCAGACAGTCTGAAGTCTGCAGGTGCCGTGCAGGTTACCCAAACACTGTGCCTTTTCCGAGAAGGGACTTAAGCACTTTGGTTTTGGGATCTGCCACGGTCCTGCACCAAAGCCCCATGTGAACTACAGAACAACTGCACGTCCACACCTCCTTTTCCTCCAAGAACACAACACTCCCTTCAATGCCTACCCTCTGAAATAGTCATGAAATATATCATTTAAAGGTTGGGTCTCATTTACTCAAGCACAAAGAGAACACAGCCGCGGATAGGCGGGATCTACCCAGGCCAGAGCAAACCACTACGAACAGAGCACTACGAATGTACCGGGTTTCCCTAGCACAGCAATGGGGAAACCCCTTCCAAACAGGACGCAGCAGTGAGTCAAATGACAGCCTGGAGAAGGGGGCACATAACGGCGTCTGTGTCCAGACATCACCAGGCCGTTTGTGGACCGGATCGCACGTCTCTGCAGAAGACCCTGGGTCTGCAGGATGTAGGATAATTTTGTAGGTATTTAACTGAGTACATAGCAGCCACACAGCCTGGGTGTAAAGAGCACAGTGAGTGTTGGGTCTACACCCAGAAGTTGATGGTGTGAAGTTACCTAACTTCCTGTCAAATGGGGACACTCACAGTAACCCTGTCTTGGGGCATTAAGAATCGAACATAATATGGGACTCCCATTGTGCCTAACACACAGAACACAATATAGGTTGGCTAATATTAATAATATAAAATACATGACTTTAATTTCCCTTGAGAATTACTACGGAGAAAGAGGTCATAACAGGACAGCATTTTTATTCTACAAGTGAAGCTAGTTCTGTCAGTGATGCTGTAATTCAATTAGACTACACCAGTAGGCATTTTTGAACATGAGGAGCATTTCCTTGCTAATGTGACACAGTGTCTGAAATTAATGAAATGACATTTGCTAAAGTGAAAAGTTTTCAGGACTATCTATACAAGTGCGGGACAAAGAATACTTTGGCACATGTTTCTCACAAAGATGAATCAACCTTTTTTTCCCAATGGAGGACTTTGTGAGAGAGAAAGAAACTATAATAGTACATAAGATCCCAATGATATAATAGACAATGTGAAATAGGAAGAAAGGTGCTAAAGTGAGTGAGAGAAAGGGGTAAAAGAGAGAAAGAGAAAACGTAAGAGACAGAGGGAATGTGACTAGCGTATCCCCCTTAGCCCCAGAAATTCTTGTTTCTTCCCCTTCTCAAGACAGCAAAAGGTTTCAGAAGCCCCAACAGGCACCAGTCAAGACTCTGAATACAAAGCTTCATAGCCACACTGAAAAAAGAAATGGCAGCGTGGCATAATGGAAACCCTACAGTTTATCCCTACTGCAAGCATATTCCGTGACTTAAACAGAGTTTTGTTCGATGGCACAGAACGCCAAGCACTAAGCCTGTCTTTTCCGAGAAGTACCTTGAGTCCTAAACAGTCAATCTATAAATGAACTCCTGGATGGAACTGGTTATAACTTCATGACCATTTGAAAACTTCTTTCAGTTCACATCAGTCAGAGTTTACTTAGTTTCCCCCACAGGAAACATGTATGGAGGCTGAACAAAATTATTGACGACTTAATTACCATCTCAGATTCTGCACACAGGATCCAAAGAAAATACTTTCAACTATCATCACATCACTGGCAATTTTTCTAGTAATCCCAGAGAAGATTTGTTATATATGGCTTTATACTATGACCTTACTGTATTTAAAATTTTGATTGCAGGCATTCAGCAGCAAGAACATATTATGAATGTTGCCTTTGTGTGACTTCTCTTTTGGTCTTTGGCTTGGACACTGTGACACCATTTGGATACAACAATGCATCTCCATTGACCTGGCCCAGTGGGACCCTTTCCCTATAGAATTTCCCTTCTCTATGAATTCTGTTGGAATTTATTTGCTAGATTAGGTTTTTCTATAAGTCTGACTTACAAAAATGCTGAGACTAATTTAAGGTGTTTGTATAAAAGGATGATTTAAAAATGGAAACGGCACAAGAGCTGATTAGGGCCAAACCTAAAATTAGACGGTTTCCCTTGATGAATGGCATAGCCACAGACTGAGGGCTGGCGGTACTCACACTCACCTCAAAGTTACACTTCAAGACAAAGTCTCCCCTGGAGGCACATAAAGAAAGACTAAACAATTCTGGTGGCACCATCAACTTGATAAGAGCAACTTTGTAATTTTAACTTTTTCAAACTTAATTCACTCTGCAGGAGGACACAACTGTCACTGCACACCCTGAAAGCCTCAGGTGCAGGGTACAAGTTCATCTGATGAGGGAATTAAGCTCACAGATCCTATCCGGAATGCGCACATGTGTTCAGGTACATCAATCAGGAAGGGGACCATTTGCACCTTTGTTGAAAAGAAATTAAACGGCAAGGCTTGTGATGCAGCTGGAATGCTGCGTTCCATACTTTACATGGTAATTTCCAGACTTTATGTTTGGCGGTGGAGGGGAGAGAACAAAGAACGTATGGTCTTCCGTGGCTCCCATGTGGCCCCATGAGAGGAATCCATCTCAAATGTGCCAAACTTCTAAAAAGCTGTGAAAGACTGCAGGGGTTACCCGATGAGAAATTTCAGTGTTCCAGGATGAGACATAGCTGTTATTAATTTTAAAAACGTGCTTGATTTGCTGAGCATTCCAAGATGCCAGAAAGTAAGAAAGTGCTTTTCTAAAGAGGAGAGGGCACACGGAAAGGATGTCCCAGCCAACCCAAACAGCTCCTAATGGCCAAGGCCGAACAAGTTGAACACAAATATAGAATCGAATAGAATAGAACCCAGAAAATAAAGCAAATCTTCTTGAGTTCATACTGCTCTAAATAAATGACTGAATAAATAAACAAAAGGATAAGGAGGAACACGTCTTCCTTACAGAAGAATTCCAATTCCTAATTGGAGGAGGAATGAAGGAGCTAGAGAGTTTACCATTAGAAAACCACAGTAGTAACCGTCACAGGATAGACCCACAAACGGATGCTTAAAATGTGGGGGCGTAAGTTGCATCCTTTCAAAGTATCTCCCCTCAATTGTTTCTTATTTTCAAAGGAAAACATGTTAATGGTGCAGTAGAGAAGCCAACAGCCACCACCGTAACCAAGCGATCAAAGTCAGCACCTTCAGCAGTAAAACGGAGGCACAGCCTGTGGATGTGAGGGACAGCGACGGAGGCTGGGCACAGCGTTGTTGCCAAAAGACAAAAACCTCAGTCCAGCCACGGGAAAACAACAGACTAATCCAGACTGTGGGTCCCTCGACAAAATGCCTCGTGAGTCTCTCCAAAGTGTCAAGGCCACGAGAGACAAGGAAAGGCAGGGAACTGCTGCTGTTTGGGGGAAAACCAGGATGTCCCAATAACTCAGCTGCCACTTAAGATGGATCCTGGACCGGAGCAGACAAAGGACAAGAGTGGAAAAGTTGTGGAGTGAATAAAGCTTGTGTTTAGTGAACAGCATGGTCCCAACGTCAGTTTCGTGTTTGTACTCACTGTACTGTATTTATGTATGTACGACGCTAACACCAGGAAGATGGTGTGGGGACACCTGCGAACCCTGTACTGCCTTCTTTCCTCCTCTTTGAGCTTTATGTTACTTCCAAATAAAACACTGAGAGTGAAAAAATAAGACAGTTTCAAAACAGGTCTTCTGCTCTGGGTCCAGAGTGAGCTGTCCTGCACGAATTACTGCTGCACGAATGCAAGCAGCAGTCCTAACTACCGCAGACAAAGGAAAATTTAGCCACGCGAGCTGGTTCCGTTCCTCACTGGGCCAACTGTGAGCCGTGTGACCTGCGCAGGTCCAGGTTACCCCACCTCTCTAAGGCCCCATGGCTTCACATGCGTATCTAACCCCGAAGAGCTAGAAGTGAGGATTAGGTGACCAAGCGACGTCCACAGCACAGCACTGGGACCCACCGGCAGGCTAACCGACACTGGCCCAGGCGAGGAGGAGATGTGGGCGGCGGCGAGCACTAACAGCCCCTGCAGAGATCTCCTCCCACCGCGACCCCGGAGGGAATCCTGTCACCCTCTGCAGGTCTGCCCAGAGGCGCTCCGATGACAATGACCAACGACGACTTCCCCAGCTCCTCCTCACTCAGCCTTCTTGAGACACTTCTCGAGCACCCACCGTGTGGCTTGGTATAAGATTAGGCTTAATAGGAGTGCAGATACAGGAAAGAGTGGGCATTCAGATCCGTTGCTCTAACAGAGTAACTGAGGCCGTGTCATTTATAAAGGAAAGAGGCCATGGTCCTACAGCCGGGACCCACACTTGTGGTAGCTAATTTAGTCCTCCAGGGGTGCAAACTTGTTCCCCAAAGGAAGGCAGAAGCCACCCCCACCCCCCATCGGCCCAGTCACCTCCTAAGAACTCACTGCTTTTCAGCAATGTTGCATTGAGGGTGACAATCCAACAACTGCAGCGTTGCTGGGACAAACTACAGCTGAACCACACCAGGGTTGGAGGAAAGAATACTCAGGCTGCTCGTCTGGTGAGAGAACGCAGGGTGTGACCTTCAAGCCCCGGCCTAGGGCAGCACCTAACCCAGCTGAATGGAGTCTTCCTGGAGAAGAGGAGTTAGGCTTCAGAGCAGGTGGGGAGGAGGGCAGGGGGACGTATCACAGGCAGACAGGAGTAAAGTGTGAGCAGGAGCAGTCAAAGGCAGGTGACAGCAAGGATGCGCGTCCTCGCACCTGCAGTGGGCTACGGTCCCAGTCCGGGGAACAGGACAGTCAGATTCACATCTGAGAGGAGCACTCTGGAGGAAGGACCTGGGGGATGTGTTGAGGGCAGGAGATCAAGGATGGTTTTGCTATCATTTAAGCAAAAAACAGTGTTATTAATAAAGCTATTATCACTATTTCTATGTTATTATTAGGGCAGTAGGGAGGGCAAAAGCAAAATAAATCAAGAAACATAGCAGAGGAAAAACTATCGGGATTTGATGTGCCATTTCTTCTTCCTTTTTAAGATGAGAGTTTGGAGATTTTAAATGACACATCATTGTACATATTTATGGGGTACAGTGTGATAATTTCATACATGTATGCAGTGTTTAATGAGCAAATCAGGGTAATTATCTTCTCTGTCCCCTTGGACACTTAGCACTCCTTAGAGCTCCTCTTTGTAAAACATGCAGCAGACTGTTAGGCACCGGTCACGCTGCGGTGCTGTAGGATGCTAGCGCTCACACTCGCTGCCGGACACTGGCACCCACCCCCAACCTCTGTCGCCTCTGCCTGGCTGGCTCTGTCTTGCTGCAGTGTGGATGGCCTGAGCCATCTGTCTGGGGAGGACAAAGTGTGTCCTGAGTTCTGGCCCTCGACCAGGGTGACCTCTTGCACGGTGGCGCCACTTGTCCACAAAGGAGATGGGACCGAAGAAATGTGCTTTGGAGGAGGCCAGCGAGTGTCCGACAAATGGTACACTCTGCTGGATACAGGCCGTGTCTGAGTCGTGCAGGAAGCATCTAATTCACACTTCCCGCCGTCAGTGAGCCACCTGGGTGCAGCTCAGCAGAGATGGGAGTGAGGGACAAGTGGAGGTCACGAGTGTGGAAAATGCCATCTAGCGGTGGCATGGAGAAAAATCATTGGAACCCAAGATAGAGCCGGTGGGAACAGCAAAAGTTCCAGACCAAGGGAGGGTGGCCATGGGGGCCCGAGAAAGAACTGTGGGAGAGAAAGAGCAGAGATGGCCAAGTCATCAGTACTACGAGGGCGAAGGGGAATCTGTGGGGTTCAGGACAGAAGCGTCACAGGTGGCCTGCCGGTGTTGTCTTCATTGAGTTTTGGGGGTAAATAATTCAATGGACTGAGAGAGTGAGAGGGAGTTGAAGGAATGGAAACAGCTGAGAACCAATAAGCTTGGCTCGTGGTAGAGATGGTGGTGGTGACTGCTCAGTTTTACTGAAGTCTCACAGGTAAAGGTAGGGCTCTGTATGTTTTGCACATACTATTTTATTTAATTCGCTCAATAACTCAATGTGCATCTACTGCTCTCTGTCACTTGAGAGACAAGGAGATAGAAAAGCATGGAGAGAGATGGATGGGGTCCCAAAACGTGCTGTGTGTTTGCTTTTGTCCCGAAGGATGAGGCCGACCCGAGCACGACATCTAGTGGGAGAGTCACAGGAAGGGAGGGAGACACCCAGGGGCAGAGGGAGCCCCTGGTAGAGGTCTGGGGGGCAAGTCCATGGGGGGAGGTGACGCCCGGAGCTGAGGAGAAGGAAAGGGAGGAAGAGAGACTCACTGTGAGCTGCGGACAGCAGGCCAGAGCTGCCAACACGCACCAGTTCCATCTCAGCGCCCACGGGAAATGGAGCTCCAGCGCCACCTCTGGGTGCCCTCAGTCCTGCGGATCACCCGGAGATCCGGGGAAGGGGGTCCTGGACAGCCAGAGGACCCCACCTACGAGGCACCTTGGGAGCACACCGAGCCCTCCGAGGAGGCTACCTGGCGCCTGTCTGCTTTTAAGGGTCGCAGCTCCCAGAGCCGCAGACTTCTCTGCCTGAAGGACGGACCGCAGTCTGCGCGACGCGACCTCCATTCTTCCCCCACTCACAGCCCACTCCCACGGGGCAGCAGAGAGCAGCCCCCACCAGCCGTGCAGGGCGGGGTCCCAGGAGGGAAACCCGGCGTGGGCAAAGGGGCGCATCTGAAACTGAAGACGAGAAAACAAACACAGGGGCTGACAGAGCGGTTCAAAGAAGCGGGGAGAGACGCGCTGTCACACAGGCCTTCGGTTACGGCCACTGTTGTGCCTCAATTATTGTACCTATGCTTGTCTAAGGAAAAGAAAAAGCAAGCAAGCAAGAGAGAGGCACAAAGAGAGAAAAGGGAACGGGAGGAGGAGGGAGGGAGACGGGAAAGAAAGGAAAGGAGGGAAAAACTGCTGTCAAACCTCATCTTATTTTACCAGCAGATAACATGTATGTAGATGCATGAGTTAACGGGATAAATTCACTCTGACCACTGAGGTTATTTCCCAGTGCCATTTTACTCTTCCTGCGAAATATGTATCAGTTCATAATGTACTTATGCTGTTTAGATCTAAGCATGTGTGCTAATAATTATAAAGATCACAATCCAGGGAATACTCTTAAAAAGTTAGAATTCAACGGTCATGTGAAATGCAGAAATAAGCTTAAATTTCACTGTATACACCCATTTGGTAGCAGAGAATTATGACAAGGTAATTAAGAAAGTACTTTCAGGCCTAAAAACATTTCGTTAGACAATGTCCTGTGGAGGAAGGAGAACAGAAATAGAAGTTTGTGGAGAAAAAGAAATGACAGAAAACATCTACAAAAGAAACGTTTATTCCTGTACTTGTGAAATATATGATGGTAGATAGCAAATGCTTTGGTATTAAAAAGCTACATATAAAAAGTAGTGTACGTGTTTAATTATAAAAAGTGGAATGTATATGTGGATGCCTGAAATTACATGCTGTGTAATTATTTCAATTGAGGTAAGCAGTTTAGATGTGAATTTAAAAATGTGCATGGAGCACATAGTTTTTCTAAAAAGCAACAACGAGGAGCTTCCATTGTACAATCCTTCTGGATGGTTTTTTTCTTTTAAAAGGAAAGAAAGAAAAAAAAGAGACAGGGGGGGG
>NW_022900942.1:64165377-64169888 GCF_012274545.1 Fukomys damarensis
GAGAGAGAGAGAGAGAGAGAGAGAGAGAGAGAGAGAGAGAGAGACCAAAAGCTTTGTTGACCTATCAGGGAATGTTTTTGAAACACTAGATGTAAGCTCCAGATTCACAGTTCCCAGAGGTCTACCTCCATTTGCTAGGGGGCCCCCATGGGGCATAGACAGCCCTGATTAGATGCAAAACATCTGTGGGTGAGACTGATTTTTTGTCAACAGAAGGAGAGACTAACGAAGTCATTGCCGTAACTTCCCCCAGGGCACCTTCCCAGTGATGATATTCACAACACTCGTGGGCTCTAATGGAAGCAGCAGCATGCTCAGACTCCTCTGAAATCTGTTTGGGGCCCCTGGCTTTCCAAATGAAGAAGTGGATCTGGTGGGGGGTGATTCCGTGACAAAGTGCTTGCCTGGCTACCCTGAAGTCCTGGGTTTGACTCCCAGAACCACCAAGGAGGAGGAGGAGGAGGAGCAGGGAGAGAGGGAGAGGAGGAGGAGGAGGAGGAGAATTGAGAGGAGAAAGAAAAAGAAAGTTATTGCATATGACACGGGCTAATCACTTCCAAGAAGAATCTGCAAAGAGGCCTGGTGTAGCCCTAACATCCTTTAAATGTAGGGAATCCTGTGAGAAATGTGAGCTGAAAGATTAGGAAAAGAAATCTCAAACTTGAACTATTTAAACGCTCTGTCTGGTGGCTGTCATGCGATCCCCCAAGACCCATTTCTAGAAGTACAACTTAGTAAAATGCATCTTGATTACGATCTGCACATTGGATCGAACAAGGTTTCCTTCCACGGGACTGCACAGTGTTCTAGAACAATTTCCAGGAACATGGAATGAATGCTACAATCACAGTCTGTCCTGCAGATTCAGAGGCCACCTCCAGAAAGACAAAATGAAACAAGACAAGGGCACCAGGCTCTCTTTTGGCAACTGGAACATTTTTAGTCATATTTTTGCTTCTTAAAGGTGTTCGGCTGCCTCACATATTTTAAGCAGTTATTGGTACTTATTGTATCAAGTTAATTTTCTGCTTAGTACAGTCGCTCACTTGCTAATTTGGAATCACTGTCCCTGGTGTGTGCGTGATCATAAGTGACTAAGAGACTGCAGGGTCGTGAGCAATTCGATTAAAATGTGATGGAGGCGTAATTTGCAATGTCGCCCTGCTAGTTGAGGATACCCCACTGTGAGTGAGCCCAGCACTGGGAGAGACGCCAAGGGATGAGAGAAAGAAAGAAGTCGCTTTCGGTCTTGGACTCCTGAGACAAAGGCATTTTAGCACCATCCAAACACCTTGGTGACTGACCCAGGGAGAGACCAATGTCACCCGTGTGCCAGCGGAAGCACCTTCTCTGTGTTTCCCAAGAGCAGGCGGCTTGCTGTCATTGTCGGTCAATGCCTTTATGAGGGTGTTTATCCAGCATTCCAAGTCGGAATTCGTAATGTATTTCCCCACGGCATCATCTCATAAATTGCACGTATAATCGAATTTTATTTTGATGGTAACCTTGAGCTTTGCAGAACTTTCAGGCTTTTGTCCTCTGGCTGGGTGAACTTTGCTTACGGCTAAAGGTGCGCATCTTTCCAACTTGTGATTATTATTTTTTTTTAAGTGGGTATGTATGATGGTGCAAGCCTTCTAAAATGCATGCTTAGAAGTCTTTTTAGAAAGCATCATTTTGTTAGTTATGGTACGGCTGTGATCCACCATGCCGTCCGCAGGAGGGAGGAGCTTTCTACCTGTCTCTACAAGGCGAAAGAAGTACTCGGGTTGCCTGAGGTACCCTGGGTCCCTTCCTGACTTCAGGCTATTTATGACCACTTCGTTTTGTCTCCATGCCTCCTGTTATCACCATTTCTCACCATTCAAGTCCAACAGCCCGAGACTTGTTAGAATTCTATTTAGAATAAGAATATGCAGCTTCATTTAACTTTTCCTGGGAGGAAGAAGGACATGCTGATAGTACAAAAGCTCTATAACATCTATTTTGGCTGTTCAGTGGCATTTCTCATTTTGTGGGATTTGGCATTTGGGATAAAAGAATCATTAAGTTATCTTAGATAGGAAAGGTGCTGCTTTTCAATACTTCAAAAGAATTATGAGTTAAATAGGCTTACAATGGCTGTCTTGGGTACTGAACCACCATTATATTTTTAACATGAGAAAAATGTATTTAAAATTCTAAATAACTGGCTCACCAGTCCCTAGAATATGGCCCATTCTTATGTTGGGAACTTCTGCTACTCACACAGGTTTTATTTCTCAGGGTTGCCTGGCAACAGAAATGTGGTAAGAGATGTCAGAGGTTAAGGATGGGGGAAAGTCATTATGGAGAGCTACCCCTTATCAGCATTTTCCATCCAACTTTGTAATCATGGAAATAAAATAGGGTTTCATTGTATTAAATGTCTGCATTTTTTTCTTATCAAATGCCAACTTTGTAGAGACATTTTTCTTTCTGAATATGAGTCCATTACACATAGGGAATTATAATTATGCGCACTGCTTTGAAATGGACTCTTCATTACACTGGCATACTTTGAAGGTTAAAGTGAATACTTCTCTCATTCGGTCACCAGCGACTGTGTGAAATGCGAGTTGTGAGCACTTTTGAAAACACCCCAAGAAGTATCAGAGCACACACCGAATCTAAAAACCCTCACTCTGAGCCATTTGTTAATGTTGAATTCAATTTCAATTTCAAATATATATGTGTCTGCCTATTAGAAGGTTATTTTTAGTTAAAGGAGTACCAAACATTCCGTAGGCTTCCTCGTTACTATTTTGAAGTGGGGAGGGACGTGATAAAAATGTAAGCAACACTCTGAAATTTACTTTTTCCAGGGTGTTTTGCATCGAATGCTCAGTTCCCGAGATTTACTATTCATACAAAGTTGACTGTATGGTGGCACAATGTATTGAAGATCTGTTCCAGTGGGGATAACACAGTGCATTTTATTTACTTACTTGTTTATTTATTTTTATTTTTATTTTTTGGTCTCACTGTGTAGTTCAGGCTGTCCTTGAGCTCACTTTGTGGTGGCCTAGGCTGGCCTCAAACTCAAAGCAATCCTCCTGCCTCAACCTGCTGAGTGCTGGGATTTGTGCCCACCACGCCCGGCACAGTACACTTCATGGCATTTTATTTCTAAGGGTTATACTGCGAGTCCTGACCCAAATGTTTAATATTTCCAAATGGCTGCTGTAAAGATAAGGCAGCCTAAGCTGGAGATACATCCTGGATTAATTTGAAGTGGATCCAGGATAACTTTTGGACAGATTTTATTTCTTTTTTATCTCTGCTGACCGGTCTTCCTTCAATTCATCTCCAAGGGAAGCAGCAGCCACCAGCCAGTGGGGCTGTGTCCCTAAATTTCATCTGAGAAAAACAACACTACCTTTTCTCCATTCCCGATGCTTCGGCGACACACAGCACGGCGAGTTCTAGCCTGTGATGGAACGGGAAGACCAGTGCTGAGTAACTCTGATCAAAAGCGGAGTTAGGGGAAATACGGAGTCTGCAGGCTGGGACTCTGTCTGCTCCTTTCCATGCCCTGTGGTTCTCTCTGGGCGGCTGGGCCCCGTGAGGCCTGCGCTCCGTGTGACACTGCAATCGCCCACCGCCGGCTCTGAACGGGATGGCGCTGCCATCTTCTCTATGTCACCTGTTAAGCACGTGCGGAAGAAACTCCTCTGGCTTTAGCAGGAAGAAAGCTTGAGGCTTTATATTACAATCATTCTGAATCTCCACTTTCATATTTCCCCCTTCACTTTCTCTGCTAGGCACCTACAGGCCAAATTTGCAAACTGCCTCTACCACTCATCCAAGTGTGAGCACATTATGAGAGGCATTTTGTCTTGACTTTATTTTTTACCTTCCCCTATTTTTTGTAAGCTTGAAACCTTCTCCTCATCCTTCAACCACTTACTCTACTGGAGTGATTGGGATGCCTACCTTCAGTCGCTTTAGGACAATGCAGGATATGAATTAACACACAACAAGCCAGGCATACTGGTGCACACCTGTAATCCCAGCTACTAGGAGGCTGAGGCAGGAGGATGGCATGTCCAAGGCCAGCCTAGGCAACTTGGTGAGACTCTATCTCAAAATAAAAAATAAGGGCTGGGGTGTGAATCCATGCAGAATGAGGAACATCTTTTACCACTGCCTCTGTGAGTCCCAGCATCACTGGGTATGGGGAGAGAAGCAACAGGAGAGGGTGAGAAAGATAGGAAACCTCACTCTTGGTAGCAAAGAAGTAAGTTGTTTCTATGGCTACAGGAAAAGTCAAGAGGCTAAGGAAATTCAAGACAATGCAAGTCGGGAACTGCTTGAAACAAACCTAAAGATTACCCTACAGATCCTGACACATCCAATTTGTACAACACAAGAATGTCATCAGCCGGGGATTTAGCTCAGTGGTTCCACCTCCCGCTTCCCAAGCACAAGGTCCTGAGTTTGATTCCCAGTACCAAAAAAAAAAAAAAAAAAAAAAAAAATTTTTCTTTTTT